>NC_056727.1:541402336-541496844 GCF_019279795.1 Protopterus annectens
TCTGTTTACCTTAATGAAGTGCACAAACTTCTCAGATGCATTTGTAAATCTAATTGAGCATTTATACAAAGGAACGTTGGCTTATATTAAGGTAGGAACATATGTTTCACAAAAATACCCATTCTTAAAGGTACAAAACAAGGATGTCCACTTTCTCCACTATTATTCACTTTAGTAATGGAGCCTTGGGCTAATTTGATCAGAAACAGTACTGACATAGAGGGTTTTGAAATAGATGAAAATACAACATCCAAAATTCAACTTTTTGCAGACGATGTTCTAATTACATCAGCAGGATCTAATTCTTCTATGCAGTCTCTATTTGATAACATGATGAATTTTAAAAGTATTTCTGGTTTAATATTCAATGAAGAAAAAACTAAAATACTACCTATATATACAAGAAACAATATTCTCATTAGTGATTTTACTAAATATGTACCCAATTCAGGTCAGATAACTTATTTAGGTATAATACTATCTAAAGATATTAAATCTATTATATATAATAATTATAATACCTGTTTTCTTAATATACAAAATCTTTTTAATACCTGGAATAATATGATTTTTACTATGGAGGAGAGACTTACAATTATTAAAATGATAATATTCCCCAAGATTTTATACTTAATACAATCAATAATACTTCCACCTACAAAAATAATTATCAAGAAACTGAATACACTAATGTTAAATTTCCTATGGGCACCTAATAGACCTAGGATTGCATTAAAGAAACATACTAATAGCTGGTCTCAAGGGGTATTTCTTTTCCAGACTTTAATTTATATACTATCTCTTCTATTGTAAAAGTTATTACTTTATTAATAGATCAGTCATATGTCACAAAATGGAAAGATTATTGGGAGCTAATTAGTATGCACTTCATGAAAATCTCCTTAACACATAAAAATATGATTGTAAATAACTCCATGTTATGGTTACTAAAGGAATTTTGTACTTCACCTATTACACCTAAACATATGGTTTGTTGCCCATTAAATATTATTATTAGTTATCGTAACTTTATATTCATGCACCCTAAGTATAGGGAATGGAATTTTATTGTATTCCCTATAATGTATACTCAGGGAATGCTTTTGTCATCTACTTCTGAAGGAACTCATTTAGCTATAGATAATGATCTAAAGTACTGGTATCAGTTGATATCTGATAATAAAGTTAAAAATCTAGATTTCTTAAAACAAGAATTTGATCTAAGAGAAACTTGCTGGTTAGAGGTTCAGACCTTTAGACAACATCTCATTAATAAAATAGATCTAATGTCTATAACAGTTAAAGAATCTATTCCAACACTGATTGATTACTTGATACTAAATTTACAACATAAAGTTTCTGATAAAGGTAAACTTTCATACATACATAAAATTATCAGACAAGAAACTTTTTACAGTGTAGATTCATACTGGAATTATTTCACTTCTATTAATGGGGACCCACCAAATCAACAAGATAAACAATATATATTGGAATCTGCTTATAGAACTACGTCTTCCATTGTCTGGAGACTTTATACATGGAAATTTTTACATAGATCTTTTATACACCTTTGATGATGAATAAAATAAATAATAAAGATAATTTATGTAAGAGATGTAATGTAGAAATTAATGCTGACTGGGCTCATATGTTTTATGACTGTATAAAATTGAAAGAATACTGGAAGTCAATTAATGAATTTTTGCAGGCTCTTTTTACAGATAATTTCATTATTTCTAAATCTCTTATATTATTCAACACACCTGTACCTCAAAGTGTTAAAAAGGTTAAGCTTCCCTTGTTATGGTCTATTCTAGCAGTGGCTAGGAAAATAATAACTAGAAATTGGATTTCAGATACACCTCCTTCGTTCAATGAATTTAAAAATGTTATGAATATAGTGTGCCATATGGAAATAAACACAATTAGGACAAGAACAAATAGAAGAACATCTTATTATATTGTATGGGATAATTTACAAAATTTGTTAAAAAAAATTTTAATTTCAATAGCATGGTATTTTAGTTTAATTAATTGATCTGATTGTAGTGGATGTCTTTGTAAATGCTTTAGTTGTTTTGTTGAATATTATAATAATACCTATTTTTAATTACTTGTATAAAATTGTTATGATATTTCTCTTGTATGTTAAAACAATAAACCTGTTTTGAAAAAAAAAAGAAATTGCCCATTATTAGGGTGTTTGGTTGAACCCTAATATTTCCAGTACATCAAGAAAAGAGGAGTGGGAATCCTGGGGCTTGGTAGGTGATATGTAGCAAGCTACAATTTGGATTGTAGTTTTGCCCAGAGTTAATTGCACTTGGATAACCTTGGCTGCATTATGCTGAGCAACTAGCCTGGAGGTGTGGATATCCTTAATGAATATGGACACACCTCCTCCTTTGGTGTTCCGGTCCAGGTTACATGGCCGAAAAGTGTTGTATGAATTATAGCCTGGTAGTGCAGGGGTGCTCTCTGGAGCCTTGTACCAGGTCTCAGTCACTGCACAGATATCAATGTTCTCCATTTTAAGGAGTGCCTCGAGTGAGTGCATTTTGAGATTTAGACTTCTAGCATTGAGTAGCATCGCCCTCAGTTTTTGCTTGCCTGTTCCTGTTACAGTGGTGAATTTGTCATTTGAACCTTGCCTAAAAAAGGCACTATAGGGGCGGCAAGAACCTTAGGCAGTATCCAGAATCCCAGGGGTGACAGGTGCAGGCCATCTCTGGCAAAGCATCGTGGTCTGTCGACCATGTCATCCCAGGCAGACAGATACTGGATCCCTTTAGAATGGCACCAGAAGCTTAGCCAATTGTTGAAGTCAATCATTTTGTCCATGTACTGCGGCATCATTCTGGGTGATGGCAGAATGCTACTCAGGGCTAGGGTCATACTTGCCTGGGCTACAATATCAGAGAGCTTTTCCATGTCTCTTTTCATGTAGTCCAGGGAGGTACATCTCAGGTCGTTCACACCAACATGGACAATGACAGAGTCATATTTGTACTTGCTGTGGAGTGACCTGAGTGTGTGGGTTATGTGGTGGATCCTGGCACCCAACAGGCAGCTGACAGTAACCTTCTCCTTGTTTAGCCTGGCAAGTGGACATCAGTGTGCCTGACTATAGAGTCACCTATGACTAGTGTGTTGGGTACGTTGATGTTATGTGATCCTATCTCGCCTACATTCTGACTGATGGGTTCGGAGCCGATCCCTCGGCTCCGACTCGGCACGCTTATGCCAAAGAGCGAAGTCTCTTATTGGCTGAGCTTACTATATCCCAGGATGCACCACTACCAGTCCCCCAGATCTCGTTTGCCGCTATCCTGCGAAGACGTGGTCTCGAGCTGGCTGAGCTGAGTAGTTAATTTTAACTAACTTTTTCTGTCAGTTTTGCTGTTTTTCTGTCAAAAAAAGCTGTTTTAACAGCTATTCTTCCATTGTTGTTGTGATTGGTGGAGTTTGTTGTAGAAATTTGTTGTGTGATTGGTTGAGTTTGACAGGCCCCTTTCATCTAGGGCCTTCCCGGTTAATCAACCCTTCTATATCTCAAAGTGCTTGGTTAGTTGATATACAATTTGTGGATTTCTGTGTTTCACGGGAAGCACAGGGACTTGGTAAAAAGGCTTTAAAATTTTTTGTAGCTGTTTGTTCTTACAGGGTTTTCTAAGTCCCCTGTCATTTGCGATAACTGTAAGCCTATACTTAGGGGTTTCACCAGTAATTGTATTTTTTTACAGTCAGATTACTGAAATTCTCCCCTATAATGTCTCAGAATCCTAGGCCTTCGGGCTTTAAAAAATGTGTAAAATGTAGTTTTAAAATGTCCATCACGGACGATCACTCGCTCTGCGTGTATTGCTTAGGGGCAAAACATTTACAGGAATCATGTAGCGTATGTCACGCTTTTTCCTCAAGGGTCCTCCAGGAGAGGAAAAATAAATTAATTCTTAAGGGATTAATTAAACCTTCTTTTGAAGAAGCCTTGGCATCCTCTCCTTCTCCGACAAAAAAGAAAAGGGCGTCGGTTCCGACCAGTCCGTCGGATCCGACCGCCAAGAGACATAGGCAGGCTCTCCCCGGCTCCGACTGGAGCCGAGGATGGAACGGTCTGCCTCGATGCCACCAGTCTCGACTCCTCTGGCTTCGGAGCCGATGGCTGGGGCATCGAGAGGCGGGTCACCTTCGTCGGCTCCACTGGTCTCGGAGCCGACAAAGGTCACCCGCTCAGACACTTCCTCCTCGGCGCCGAAGTCCACCTCGGCACCGATGGAATCTGACGTGTGTATTCCTTCAGCGCCGATAGTTGTCGAGTCTCCTCGGAGCCGGTCCCCTAGTCCTTTGGGGCCATTGGAGAGGCCATCTCGAACCCGTTCAGTTTCCTCTTGGTCTTCGAGGATGTCAGATTCTGATATAGACAGGGTGCTCCAAAGACTGTTCCAGTCACCAGTCTTCCAAAAGTTTGTTTCGGTTCCGACCCAGTTGGCTTCGGAGCCGATGACCCTGGCCCACCCCATTGCCATTCCTCCTCCGACTGCTTCGGCTCTGTCGGAGCAGGTGCTGTTGGAGCCGGTGGAGATCTTAGGGTCGGCTCCGACCCTTACTCCAACCCGGGCCTTCGGGTCCGAGTTTGGTACGCGGACTTCTTCGGCTGGACCCGGGGGTGATGTTTCGGGACCTATGCTGGTTCCGAGCCTCCCCTCGGCGCTGCGGGACTTCCGTTGCTATCATGGCTCTGGGAACGGACACTCCCAGGATTCTGGGGTCCGGCTTTCAGAGCCATGAGGAGTGCCTTGGCCAAGTCCTCTTCGGCCATCTCTCCGGCTTTACCGGCACCTTCCCTGGGCGTGGAGACTGGGTCTTTGGAGGTTCCCCTGTCCGTAGTCAGCGGAGCCCCTGGGCCTGAGGTTACCCCCATTGGGGTTCCCTCCTCCTGAGGTTTCTTGAATTGTCTTCGGAGGAACCCCCAAGGAAGAGATCGTGCAAGAGGAAGCACGTGGACTCCCCGAGTCTATTACATCAGACACTGATCTGGATGATGCAGAGGGTCCCAGTCGTCCTCGGATGATGTCTCATTTGCAGACATCTTAGAGATCCTTAAACAACGAGGCGGCTGGATATCCAAACCCCCCTCTGCTGACGAGTCAGTGCTCCTCAAGGCCTTTGGGGCTCAGCCCTCCGCCTCCTGGGTGTCTCCGCCCTTGACGAGCTTCTGGATTTAGTTTGTCAAGGGCTGGGAACATCCAGATACCGTGGAACCAGTCCCTTCTCGTCCAAATAAATTTTTGTCTGCTCCCCCCGAGAAGGAGTTCCTCACTAAAGGCGTGGCTGTAGATGCCATGGTGGTGGCATCTGCTACACAACAGGACGTGGCAGAGGCTTCAACGTCCGTCCATCCTCCTAATAAGGAGTATGGACAGGTACGGGAAGCGCACCCTGACTTCAGCGGCCTTTACTTTAAGGTCTCTGAATTATTTGGCACATTTTACTAGGCTTCAGAGGGATCTGGTCAAGGAGTTGTCAGATTCCCTCTCGGGTAACCTACCTGAGCAGCTAGCCCAGTCGGTTAGCTCTCAGTTGGCTATCCTTACGTCAATTGCTAACTCGTCCATGAGGCTCATTTCCTATGCGGCCGAAGGGGCGGGTCGAGCGGCAGGCACAGGCGTGGCTCTTCGTAGACAAGCCTGGCTCCGCTTGTGTCAGTTTGCGGAGGCCTTCAAGTCTTCCTTCGCCGACGCTCCCTTTGATGGGTCCTCATTGTTTGGACCCAAGGTTAAAGACACCCTTAACCGCTGTGAGCAAGAGGGAAAAACTTTATCTGCCGTAGGTGCCCGTTATTCCACTCCCTTTCGGCCTTACCCCAAGGCTAAAGGAGGGGAAAAATGTGGTTCCAAATCTGCAAGTTTTTCCCCAACAGCAGGAAGATTCCCTTCCAGAGGCAGAGGACGGGAAATTTTTCAGGGAGACGCCGTCCCAGAGGCGGCAGAGGGCCCCGCAATTCTGGAGACCGCGAGTCCTTTCGTGGCTCTTCAGCCTCCCACACCTCGTGAGGGATTGCCCGGCTGTGCTGCTCGGAGCCAGTCGGGTGTCGTTTGCCAAGCACCTAAAAGCCTGGGAGTCAATCACTCAGGACAGATGGGTGCTTGGATCATAGCCGGAGGTTACACCATCCCATTCACATACTCCCCCGTCCAAAAGAATCCCGGACCCACCACCCAGTCAAAGGGAAATGGCAGCCGCAGAAGCTTTAAAGCTGCTAGAAAAGGAGTCATCCAACCGGTCCCCACAGACCAGATCGGATCGGGAAATTACTCCAGGTTCTTTTTAGTGCCAAAAAAGACAGGGGACCTGAGACCAATATTGGATCTCAGCAGACTGAACCAATCCGTCACGAAATCCAAATTCCGAATGGTCACGTTACAATCCATTCTCCCATTGTTGGAGAAGGATGTTTGGATGTGCTCCATAGACCTCAAGGACGCCTATTATCACATACCGATACATCAGGCGTCCAGGAGGTATCTGCGCTTCAGCCTGGGAGACAGTCATTACCAATTTTGCGCTCTGCCCTTTGGTCTCACCACAGCCCCCAAGTGTTTGGCAGTAGTGACGGCTCACCTGAGAAGTCTTGGATTCCAAGTGTTTCCCTATCTGGACGACTGGCTCCTGACTGCCACCACCAGGCATCTACTAATGGACAACCTCAAAGCCACCATCTCCCTGGGTATTACACTGGGGATTACATTCAA
The DNA here is from genome assembly GCF_019279795.1 of Protopterus annectens. Classification (NCBI taxonomy): domain Eukaryota; kingdom Metazoa; phylum Chordata; order Ceratodontiformes; family Protopteridae; genus Protopterus; species Protopterus annectens. The sequence goes on from NC_056727.1 coordinate 541,409,092, forward strand.
TTGGTCAAAGTCTGTCTTGCTGCCCTCTCAACGCATAAGGTTTATAGGAGCAGAGATAGACTCAAGATTGATGCGCGTCTTTCTTCCTGCCGAAAGGATCCAAACTTTACAGGGCCAAGTTCAAGCTCTGATCTCGAGATCCAAAGCCCCAGCCAGGATGGTTCTACAAGTTTTAGGCTCAATGTCTGCCACGGTTCTTTTAGTTCCTCTGGCGAGATTGCACATGAGGATTCTTCAGTGGCTATTGTCAACTCAATGGTCCTTTCAGGATCTTCCTCTCAATCATCACATCATGATCACGGAAATATGCAAAAGGGACCTTCGCTGGTGGCTTCAGACATCCAATTTGGATCAAGGAAAACCCTTTCTCCTTCCCTCTCCAGTGGTTACCCTGACGACAGATGCCTCCCAGATAGGGTGGGGGGGGGCATTGTCTGGGCAGGCTAGTTCAGGGCTCCTGGCTTCCAGACGAAGCTCTCCTCCACATCAACGTGTTGGAGATGAGGGCTGTACTTCTATCCCTACAGGCCTTACACAAGTTTCTTCCTCAGGGCATCATCGCCATCCACACAGACAACATGTCGGTGGTTTGGTATCTGAACAAACAAGGAGGGACCAGATCATACCCCCTTTGCAGAGAGGCCATGAGAGTGTGGGAATGGGCTGTAGCTACCAACCGCTTCTTGGTAGCGACCCACATCCCGGGAAAGTCAAACATATTGGCAGACAAATTGAGCAGGACAATTCTCTCTCCTCACGAATGGTCTCTAAACCACACAGTAACAGCTCAGGTTTTCAGGAGATGGGGGACGCCGTGCTGCGACCTATTTGCAACCCCACTAAACACCAAGTGCCAAAGGTTCTTCTCCTTGATCCCACATCAGGGAGTACCAGCTACGGATGCTCTAGCACAGCCTTGGCCAACAGGGCTACTTTATGCCTTTCCTCCGATTCCACTTCTCTCCAAAGTCATTCAAAAAGCTTCTCAATTGGGGTCCGCAATGATACTGATTGCCCCATACTGGCCTCGTCAGGTATGGTTTCCTTACCTAAAGAAGCATGCGGTGGACGATCCGTGGACTTTAGACCTAATTCCGGACCTGCTAATTCATCAGTCGGGACATCAGCATCAGTCCCTTCGATCTTTGAAATTGACAGCTTGGCTCCTCCACTTCCGACTTTAGTTAGAAGTCACACACTAGACCCGGAAGTTGTTCACATTTTATCTTCGGCCCACAAACCCACCACTAACAGATTGTACCTCAGTAAGTGGAAGAGGTTTGCTATCTGGGCTCAACTCAAGGGCTTAGACCCGATCTCTGCTCCTGTCCCAGAGGTTTTGAAATTCTTGACATCCCTGTTTAATCAAGGATCTTCTGTCTCAACTATTAAAGTCCAACTAGCGGCTATCTCTAAATTCCACGAATCCATGGATCCTCCTTTGATGAGCAACAGACTATGCAAAACATTCATTAAAGGTGCGAGTTTATTAAGACCCCCAATTTTTCATCCTGCACCTCCGTGGGATCTTGATTTGGTGCTTCGCGCATTAACATCTTCCCCTTTCGAACCGGCTGCTACATGTGAGTTAAAATATCTGTCTTGGAAAACTGCCTTCTTAGTTGCAATTACTTCGGCAAGAAGAGTTTCAGAGCTTCAAGCACTGTCTATTAAGCCACCGTACTTGATTTTCCACAAGGATAGAGTATCACTTAGGCCTAATCCATCCTTTGTCCCAAAGGTCTGTTCTAGTTTCTGTCTCCAACAATCTCTAGAGCTACCAGTTTTCTTCCCAAAATTCTCCAATGAAGCAGAATACACTCTCCATAAATTGGATGTTCACAGGCAATTACGCTTCTATTTAGACAGGACTCAGCAACTTCGTAAGTCAGACCAGTTGTTTGTGTCCTTCTCAGATAATAAATTGGGCCAAACCATCACAAAAGCTACTATCTCCAAATGGATCAGAGGTTGCATAACTCAGGCTTATTCCTCTTCGAATAAGCAACTTACAACATCCATCAAAGCTCATTCTACCAGGGCTATGGCTACTTCTATAGCTTTTCATTCCAAGCTCGCTATATCGGAAATTTGTGCTGCGGCTACTTGGTCCAATCCACACTTTCATTTCCCACTACAAATTGGATGTGGCATCTAGAGGACGAGCTTCATTTGGTTCCACGGTACTCAGGAGTGTTTTCCAGTGAGCCACCCAGGATTCAGGTGCTAGGGACGCTGTCCCATCAGTCAGAATGTAGGCGAGATAGGATCACATAACATCTTTTAGTTATGTACTCACCATAACTTCAGATGTTTGGGATCCATCTCGCCTACATTCCCTAATACCCACCCTCCTTCCCCCTGCCTTGGAGATCAGAAGAGATTGAACGGTTTTGAGTTCTACTGTTTTATCTTGATTCATCTGACGATGTTATATAAGCAGGGTGTGCATGTGTGCATGTATGCGGACAAACTAGATCTGGGGGATTGGTAGTGGTGCATCCTGGGATATAGTAAGCTCAGCCAATAAGAGACTTCGCTCTTTGGCATAAGCGTGCCGAGTCGGAGCCGAGGGATCGGCTCCGAGCCCATCAGTCAGAATGTAGGCGAGATGGATCCCAAACATCTGAAGTTATGGTGAGTACATAACTAAAAGTTTTGCCTTATTGGCTGTGGTTGAGTGGCACACTGAGTCTGCGGGCTATGTGTCATTTGGGTTGTGTTGGGGGGGGGTGGAGGTTTCTTGCATTTCTGCTTTGGAGGTCTCTGTTGCTTGAGCAGATTATTAATGAGAGCCTCCGCAAATATTTTTGTGTTTCTATGTGTGGATCCTGGTGGTGTAGATTTAGTGAGACTATGTGATGAGTGTGGTATGGTGCAAGTATTTACCTTCTCCTCTTGACTGTCAAGTTCAGTCTTGATTGGAGAGAGCTTTACCTCCAGTTTGGCTAGATAAGTGCATCTCTCACAGATTGTAGTGTTCGGTAGTAGGAGGAGAGGGTTGTCTGTGCACATGAGGCAATTTCTACATTGCCCCAAGATGCTCAGATTCATCAGATAGACAGGAGAGAACACTGGGGGCTGACCCTTGGACATGCCTGAATAAAAAACTATTTTCCTCTAGATAAGTGAGGAAAGTGAGTACAAGAGCTGTTTTTCTGTAAGCAAGTGAGGAAAGTAAGTACCAAAACTGTTTTCCTCTAGGTAATGAGGAAGGTTGAGTGCTGTAGTAATTGGTAGCTTATTTAGTGCTTACAAGTTCTGAACAAGTGCTGATCACGAATAAGCAAATTCAAGTGCTAAAACTAAGAATCTGTATCTGGACTAAACTAGTTACAGGAAAGGGGGGAAACAAGTGCAAATGCGGGCTTTTAAATCAGAATGTTGAGAGAGATGGAAAAACTGCCCAAACGGCCAATAACTACAATTTCTGGGCCAGATCCACTCCTTATGTGGTAGATAGGTTACCTAGTGCTTACCACTCCCACTGATAAGCTAGAAGGCTTCCCTCCAACACAGAAAGCTTGGGGGGGGGGGGGGTCAGAAGCTTGCATACAGTCCTGGATACAGCAAATCTGAATCTGGACTACACTAGTTACAGGAAAGATATATATATATATATATATATATATATATATATATATATATATATTTCAATCCCAGGATTTCATAGTCTGCACTGTCACAGTCAACAGATTTGTGGACAGTCTACACACACTGCAAAATGGCTGACACATAATCAGTATTCTGATAGGATTTCAAGTTTGGATGATACAGCAGGAAGATATTTATTGTCTGTGTTATTGCTTTTTATGTTGTATTACACAGTACTTAAATATGTTGTACAAAATAGATTTTGGATGGATTTCAATTGAAAATATCCTAACATGATTTACTGTATCAGTGTTATGTAAATGTTTGGAATGTAGACTAATGCTGGCTTAATTTTAGTAACTGAATGATTTTAAATTACTTAAGAAAAAGTATACTGCTGAGGGCTGCTTGTAAGTGATGATGTCAGAAAAGATTGCCTTTAAGGTGATAACGTATACATTACCGGGAGACTGCGACACCTCCATCGGATGATCAGCCATTGGGGCCAAACACTTAAGGCCCCTTGTGTGTACTATACATTTATAGATGTGGAACCAGCGTAAATGCTAGTGAACTCATGAGATTAGGAACATCAATATGTTTTTGAACTATAAATGCTTGCAAATGACAAACTGAATATGAGGTGGAACAGTTGACTTCAGGGGATTATGTACATTGGAGAAGTCAGACACATGTTTCAGATGAGCTTTGGAGCCAACGACTAATCTAACAGCACATTATCGAAGTGAACTAAAATAAGACAACAGGCATCGACTGTTATGGTAAGTGCACAACTTTCATTTTTTCTTAGTGTGTGTGTGTTTGTGCGTGTGTGTGCGTGTGTGTGTGTGTGTGTGTGTGCGCGTGCGCGGGTGCGCGTGTGTGTGTGTGTGTGTGTGTGTGTGTGTGTGTGTGTGTGTGTGCAGTGGCGGATCCAGGAATCTGTGAAAGGGGGGGGGTGCAGTCTGGTCAGTCAACTACCAGGGTGGGAGTGAGAAAATGGGACACTTTTTTGGGGGGGGGGTGGTATAAAGATCACCTTAAGATGCTCTGACGTGTAAAAAGAAGGCAATATACATTCAGTTGACCGATAAATTTATGGATGATCTCTTAATACAAAGTTCCTGCTCATAATTAACACTAAAAGGTATCTTAAGATACCAAATATAACTGTAGTACAGTAAACAAATGTAGTAGACAGCTGGGGTAGTGGATAGGCTGTGTTTTATCCCCTTCTACACTCAGAGGCAATAGGACACCCTGAAGTAACTGCAAACATTCACAGAGCTGAGGAATTTACTCATAAATTAGCCACTATAGACAAAATCCCTACTGCAGATTAGGTGGTACCACTGTAGCTGAGATGTGTGCATGTTGTGGATTCTCCTTGCTTGCTTAGTGGCTATTAAAACATTTTGCACCAATATCAATATCACTTTTTTCACATTCAAACTTTTCACCACATTTGACAGGGGATAAAAGGTATTTATAGTGACTGTCACATTTACAGATTAGCTAGGAGTCATATGATGTTATCCTATGTGCTAAGAACACACCTTTCCTACTTAACTTCAATGCCTTCTACTTTTGGAAGTCCTTGTGGCTGGTGGAGAGTTGTCTATATTTCTCCAGAACTCCATCATATCTAGGCTTATATAGCAAAATAATGACCTAGAAATACTCCATGTACTGTTAATGTAAATAAGATAATCTGCTACATGCTAGCCAATCACCAAACTCCTTTCATCTCACCAACGCGTGAAGCATACATAAACTGAGGTCACCATACCTCTCAACCTGCAGACATCAAAAATATAGATAAAGGGTCTTGAAAAGCAAATATATCCAACCAAAAATCTGAAACCTAACATCATAACTTCCAACTTAACTATGAGTGTAGGATGGTATCACTCAGAAACAAAGTTTATAAAAAAGTTGAGTGCTAAAAATGACTCCAAATATAGCACAGTTTACTCAAACATGTGACATAACCTAATAATTAAGATATGCAGTATTTCCATATCTCCGTAAACAAGCACCCTGAAAGATAGGTCTGGTAGAATTTACAAAAGTCAGAATCCCTTTTTTCCCCAATGTACATCTAAATTAATTTGCAATAACTATAAGAATATAGTAACAATAAAGAAATTAGAGTTCATATAGTTGACTTCAGAAATCCGCACAATTAAACAATCAGTTTTTTTAAAGGAATGATTTAATTATGTAACAAAAACATGTACATCTTGAATGAATCAAAAAGTTTCCATAGCATGCAAGCCTCCTCTGAATGTTTAAAAGTCATAATGAATGATTTGGTCCTTCTGCTACAGTTTAGAGGCAACCTCTGCTACAGTTTAGAGGCAACCTTTTTTTCACCTTTTATCACTCATTCATCAAGCATGTCTGCATTAGTTTTAACTGCATGAACAAAAGTGGATAAAACTTCTCAAGCCAACATAAACATTTAAATTTAAAAAAAAAATACTACTTTACAGTTTTCAGACTTTTACTGTATAATAAAGTCAACACATTATTTTGCACAACAAGATGTATTTATTCCAAAAGCGTACAAGGTATAAACTATGTACCACATGGGATTAGATGTTGCAACTCTTTTGCATCCCCCATAAAACAGACATCTTTGCACAAAGCTCTTCAAGAATACGCATTTGACACAGTTTATATTCATTCATGCCCCACATTTTACATTTTACAAACTCACTACACATACTCTGCAAGAAAAGTATTTAGAAAAGTTGAAGTTTTGATGGTAATTATGTAGTTACTAATCCAATACAACAAACTTTCCCTAAAGTTTTAAACTGAGTGTGCCCTTCTCATACATAGAGTAGTCCACAAAACAAATACATTTAAGATCAATTTGTTTGCTGTCAGCTCCATTCCTTCCAAAATGGTAGCCATCAAGCAGGCAGGTAGACTTTGTGGACTAAACCAAGTTATAAACAGAGAGGGGACAAAACAATATCCATAAGGGAACACAGCCTAAATACAGAACACCCCCACATATCCTTAAACTAAATGGACCATTCTAAGTGACTTCCCCTACACAGGAGCATCATCATAGCAACGAGACACCAATGTGTTTTAGACAGTTTTGTTATGAGCTCGTTGAGTCATGTAGTTTCCAAAAAATTCTTTATAAAAAAGTGTATTTGTTTCACTACATTATTGTCCCTGTGAAAAAAAATGGCAAATGTCCAGAGATTTGCAAACAAAAAAAATTCCTAACTTTTCTTTAATAGTTGTAAATACAATTTTGTTGTATCTGAAACACATAAATGTTATATGAAACAGCATAAGCATCAAGTTCTGCAAAAATAAGTGTTTATTTTCATCCATAAAGATACACGCCTCTGCCATCTCTGCCCACTACAACACGGATCCACCAATTTTCTCTCATCCTTTACTGAAACAGTACCTCAGAGGGGCAAAAAACATAAGACCGCCCCGTAGAGCACCAACTCCAACGTGGGACCTCAACTTTGTTTTGGAAAAAATTAACCTTACCTCCTTTTGAGCCAGTTAGCACAGCAGAATTAAAATATATCTCTTGGAAAACTGCTCTGCTCATGTCACTAACATCAGCATGAAGAGTTGCAGAATTACAGGCACTAATGGCAGTGGAACCATTCCTTATTTTCCATCAGGACCGGGTGTCGTTAAGAACTAACCCTACTTTTATGCCTAAGGTGGTTTCTAGTGCATCTATGAACCAAACTATTCACTTGCCAACTTTTTATCCAAAACCACAGAATAAAGGGGAGAGACTACTGCACTCTTTGGACATTCACAGGCATTTGTGCTTCTACTTGGACAAAACCAAAGCTTTCAGAAAATCTGAGCAATTATTAGTAGCATATGCTGCAGGAGCACAGGGAAAAGCCATTTCAAAACAGACTATTTCCAAATGGATAGGACATTGCATACATTTCTGCTATACACACCATGGAAAACCTGTGCCTACCAGCATTAGACCTCACTCCACCAGGGCAACAGCCACCTCAACGGCCTACGTCAGAGGTGTACCTACTAAGGATATTTTGGAAGCAGCAACATGGAGCTCTGTGCATACTTTCACCAAGCATTACCACCTGCCTCTATACTCCAAACCCAGAGCTGGCTTCGCCTCTGCAGTGCTGCAGGGCCTTATAGCCACCCCAGATGCATTATAGTACCAGCCACCCTACCTCAGCTTTGGGATTCTACCCAAGTGTAATGACTGCAGCAGTGTAACATGATGAACATAGTATAGTTTTGTACCTACCATAAATGTAGATGTTCGAGTGTTCACACTGCTGCAGTCCAGGTTACCCTCCCTCCTTCCCCTCTATATTGCTGGTGCGTACCTAGGTCATCTGCCCTTTACTACCTATGGGGAGTATATGCTGGTAAGTGTAAGTTGTTGTTTGCTTGTCTTACTTATGTTTTATTAGCAATTTGAATTGCCTACCTATTTGGGCGCACTTGACATCTGGGGCAAGAAAAACTGAAGAAAATGGCGTTGGCTGCATCTTATATACCCCTGTAGCACTGATGTCAGGGAGGAAGCGACAGCAACCGACGCCGGACCAAGACTTTGGAACTCAGGCCAGCTGGGGATCCACCTGACGGCAGGATAACCCAAGTATAATGAGTGCAGCAGTGTGAACACTCGAACATCTACATTTATGGTAGGTACAAAACTGTACTTTTTTCTTCTCCAAGCTCTGCCCTTAGCACACATCTGGCTGTTTTGATCAGCTTCATGGGTAATAGTAGGCTAGCTGCTCTTGCAGACCATTTTAAGCCTAACCAATTTCCCTTTCAAAAGGGAGAATCAAATCCCGTTTCTGAGATAAACACCCTAACCATTATGCCAACCACAACCTCATGCTTAAGCAATTTAGTTTTTAACAGACATCTAATCCTAACCTTTACCGGTTCAATAAATTCACAGCTATTTCATTCCCAATACAAGGGTGTGTCTGCTGTAATTGGGCAAATGCAGTACAATCATGTTTTATTTCCATCCTAAGACAATTACAACTGAAAGAACTACATACACACAAAGTTGTGCGCATGTGTACATACGTATAGGTAATGCAACAAAGCACATATAGTATATACACATTCTGTATGGCAGAGTAGCATGTACAATTCTATACACACACCACCAAAGAAAGTAGAACTGGTGCCTTCAACAGTGCTACAGGAATTAAAAAAAATGTCAAAGTCATCTGCAATGCGTTTATCTACATCAACCATTTATTCTACCACACATATTTTCACTTCACATTACAAAGTGCCTTAAACACCCTAATATGCAATCACACACATCTAATTCATCCATCCTGTAAAAATCACACCTGCTAAATTATTCAACTACCACACCTCCACAGTTTGGGACAGTACATAAAGTCTGCAATTTCAGCCTATGACACTGAGGTACGTTCCTCGTAATGAGGTACACTTGAGAGGTGTGCGTTTATATTTCCTAAGCTTTAAAATTTCTGCAAACACCGCGGAAAAAACGGAAGCTACCTAAACGGCACTACATAATATGATGCAATATTAACAGCTAATAATCTACAAAAGTGAGAGCGCATTCTGGGGATAAAGTAAAACAAACCCTCTGCAATCACTTATTCACACACCGGCCATCGTCCAACACCTCACTCATTCTCCGTTATCTAGTTTATCTTATTAGGAGTGTCAGAGACACACACATACACACACACACACACACACACACACACACACACACACACACACACACACACACACACACACCACATAGGTACATGCGCGCAGCAAGTACTCTGTTTTAGCTTGCGTTTACTGAAGGTTATGAAACAAGAAACTCAAAAGTCTGTCATTATTTAGTGACTTCGATACTCAGTGATTTGCCAGACAATCATCTTTTGAGGAATGGGCCAAAACTAAGATTCTGTGAAAAATCTGGACATTTGAGAGTTGTGACTGCTGCTGGTTCAAAGCTCAGTACAGCGTTCACAGCCACTACTGTCTTTTTTCAGTTGTGCAATTATAGCACATAAACAAAGGTTCAAAGCCAGCAGCTGCGGAATATTAAATGCACTTTTAGCTGTGTATTTAGTCGCCTGCTTTGTGCTTCATTTCTTTACTTTTTCAATACATGGTGTGTTAGGCAATGTGCTGTAATTGGTAATAAAATAACAGTAAGACTTACAACAAAAAATAGCATGCATGCACAAATTCTCTGAAACACTGCTACTAGCAGACGTGTATTTCCTGCCAGAAGATAGCTAGGACCTTTATCATGTTAGCTCTGCTCCAAATTTGCATACTAAAGCTCTGGTAGTAAGTGCTGGCTACTTAATAATTTCAGCCTACCTTTCTCCTCAGCCTCAGTTGCCCAGTAACTATTGCGATCAAATACATTTTTATGATTAGCAGGGTCGCGTAAACCGTAAAACAAAGAAAAACGTCGTTCTCCTTCGCCAACATTATCTCAGTAATTCCAGAGAAGGAAAAATGAAGGAAAGACTTCAAAAGTTAGCGCCCACCGACATACCAGTAAGCAACTCTTGGCCAAAGGGTTACAGAAACTACTCATTTTTGGAGGGGCGGGGTGGTTCCGTAGCTCCCAAAAGCCCAGAGTTTTGCAGAATGTGTAGATTTTTTTTTACTCTATGTTTGGTCCTTTCCTCATAAAATATGTGGGTTTCTGGAACATCCTTTACGAATGAAGTCACTAAATAATAAAAAAAAAACATTTTGAGTTTCAGCCTGCATATCCTTCAGAAAATACATGCCGGATGAACACAGGATAGCAGCAGATTTCTTCAGCTCCACCAATTTCATTACACTGACAGGAATTAATTACTTAAAAAATTAATTTTTGAAGTAATTTTCTTTCTAAATATGTTTGTTTTATATAGTTCTTGAACTATATCTAAAAAAGGAAATTTTAACAATATTCCTGTCAGAAATCACTTTGGAAATTTTCCTGTCAGTTTATCAGTCTGAAATGAGTTCCAGTAAGACAAATTCTCAAGACTCCAGCATCAAGAAAGAACTTCAGTCTCTGATAACTATAATCCAGCAACTTACTGCTAAGATGGATAAAATGGATACTAAAATAGATACCTTCATAGAAAAAACTACAAAACAAATAGACTTGTTACATATAGACCTGCAACAACAGAAGATCCAGATGACAGGCATAGAAGAAGCTGTGAATGACATGGAAAATAGAATTCAAGAAGAGGAAAACAACATTGAGTTTCTGCTGAAACAAAATACACATTTACAAACAAAGCTTGATGACCTGGAAAATAGATCTAAATAACATTAGGATTTTTGGACTGCCAGAAAATATTGAAGGTAACAATATTACTTCTTTTTTAACAACATGGCTCCCTAAAACTTTAGACTTACCAGAAGCATTCTCTTTAAGAGCACATAGATCTATAGCTAATACTAACTCTAACAAAAACTCTCCTAGATCAGTTATAGTTAGATTTCTATCATCTTTTGATAAAGAGATGGTTCTTAAATCTGCTTGGGTTAAAGCTCCTGTTAAGATTAATGAGACAACTGTGTGTTTTGACAATGACTATTCTTCCATGGTAATAGCTAAAAGAAAAGTTTTTCTGCCACTAATAAGGGAGCTTAAAAAAGCACAGTTTAAAACATACCTTCTGTTTCCTGCCAAGCTTAAAATCTTCCTTCCTGATGGTCCTAAAATTTTTGATGACTTAGACTCTGCTTTACTGTTTATCAAAAAAAATAAGATTTTGGATAAAATAGAGGAAATGGAATGGGCTAGTCCTTCATTAAAGAGACTGGCAACTGAAACTTCGTGGAAGACTTCAGAGAAGAAGAAGAGACTAAAAAACAAATGATTTGTTCTATGTTTTTTCTCTCTCATCATTTTATTTCATTATTAATCTTTTAAATATAGTTCCTGCATTTCCAGAAAGCCACAAATATTCTGAAAAGATTTAATCAAAGTTATTCTCTGTGTGCAAAGAAATGTTTTGTTTCATAACCAGTCAAAATATCTGAAGAACTAATAAAAAGCTATGATTCAATTTGTTTCTCTTTCTGAAAAGAGAAGTAAGGTCAGTAATTTGATACATTTTTTTCTTTCTCTCTTTTTTTCTTCTCCTTTTCTTCTTTTCTTTGTTTAAACAATGACATTCTATTTAGATTATGTAGTGGGTAAAGGGTGGGGAGGGCAGGAGAGAAGAGTAATGAAAATATGATTAATAGAATAATAACATATTTATTCCTTGTAAAAAGTTTATATGTTCTTCAAATGCTATTCCTAATTATACTTTCTTGATTATACTGCTTATGCTTGTTTGTAAATAATCTGTCATGCTTTAACTAATAATAATTAGAACTAAATAATAGTAAATAATATGTTTTATTTTTAACTCTATTAATATAAACAGTAAGTAATATTTCATTGTATATACTTCTTATAGCTTTCTCTTACATTTTTTTTTATTTCTGCCTTACACTCTTTTATTTTCTACTCTCTTTTTCTTTTCTTTATTAATATATAGAAATGCTTTTGATCATATAGACACAGTAAATAAGATTTGCATAAAAATTGAGTTGGGACAAAAATATTGAGTTTTATTACTTATTAATAACTTTGGGCTTAATTTCACTTACATAGAGGCTGTAATAACCTGTAAAATACATTGTGAAGGTTTTGTCATGTTTAAATGCATTTACACTGCTAAATTAATGTTTGTCACTAGTTTTTAATAAGTTTCCCACCAAAATGTTAAGGGAGACAATCTGGGATGTGGGCTGTCTCATGCACAGTGTCCATGAGCTACTTCAAAAGCTTCAACTCTCAGAATTCTCACAGAGAAGCTGAAAGCAGTCAGTCTAACCTTTGACCTAGATATCACACTGACACATCACAGATTCAGGAAGAACACTCTACCAGGAAGTAGAACTGATGCAAATGCGACTATGTGAAGGAAAATGAACTCTTTAACACCTAAATGTGAGTTATTTTATATAATTACTTAAATATCTATGTTATAATTCATAAAATATGTCAGTTATAATGAGTTTAAATGATGCAGTTTCTTGTAGTAAGTGAATGTCTTATTTTAGAAGGCATAGAAAATGAAACATTTATTCAAGTGTTTTTGAAAATCTACTTAACAGCAGCATAATCATCTGTGTTAAAAACTTATGTTCCAAACATATACATTACTATAACTCATTTAATTCATCTGATTGACAAGCATAAATAATTTTATAACTCTATTCTGGAAGAAATTGTCATGTGATATATTTTAAAGCAGTAGTATAGCATGGTTGTAAAATCTGGTTACTAAAATGTGTTTGCTGTGCATTATTTTGTATGAAGCAGACAGATTTATTGTAGGGACAGCAAGTAGGATAGTGCTCAGCAAGGACACAACTCAGTGAGATCAGATATATATATATATATGTGTGTGTGTGTGTGTGTGTGTGTGTGTGTATATATATATATATATATATGTGTGTGTGTGTGTGTGTGTGTGTGTGTATACATATATATATATATATATATATATATATATATATATATATATATGTATGTATATATGTGTGTGTGTGATGGCTTACAATAATGCAAGTGTTTTTGAGAATCTGCATAACTATGCAGTATGATTTATAACAATTTCTATAAATACAATATTTTATTCTATTGACAATAATGAGTATAAGTAAAATGCTCATATACAAGCAATTCAAGGTTTTTTTTGGAAGCTGTTGACTGCATTTACATGACAGAAAATAGATGCATCTTAATATATGTAATGTCTGAATCATATTAGCCAAAGTTTTTGATTTAAATGAATGTTAGAACTTATTTTTCTCTCCCCTTGATTTCTAACATCAAGATTATTTGAATGCTATTTGAATATAAGTGTTTTATATTACATAGATGTATATAGTAGTATGAACAGTTTAAAAAAAAAAAAAAGTTTATTTTAGTTTATATGATGCTGTTTTACCAAATGTGTAGTCTTGTCTTGCTAGATAATTGAATTGAAAACTGTTAACCTCAGTTAAATATAACTAGTATTAAATTGATAAGGTGGTAGCTGAGGTACTGCTGCTTAGGGTAGGGAGTTAACTTGAGTGGTAAATACTACTCTAAGTTGGAGTTTATAACTCCAGGCTGGATGCAAGGTTTAATCCTTACATTATTTTCACTTGTTCATTGTTATATGTATATAGTTATGACATCCACAATATATTTTGTACACTCATTGTCACTACAAACAAAATTGAATCCTATACAAAATCCCATAAGAGATTCAATAAATACAGCTATATTTAAAGGTACACCTAAAGGAGGAGATGTAACATTACTTATGTTGTTATTTGTTATTTTGATCATAAGATTCTTAAGTTTTAAAAATGCCAAATGACATCTTTAAAAGGAATTTCTTTAAACATTAATGGATTGAATAATCCGTGTAAAAGGGCAAGCCTAATAAGATACATTAATTTACATAAGGCCAACTTAGTCTTCCTGCAAGAAACCCATATCTTGAAAAAAGATATTGATAAACTAGCCCCAAACAAATATACAGTATTGGTTAGTTCAGAGCACACTCAGAAAAAAAGAGGAGTGGCTATTTTATGGAATAAAAGTATGCCCATTCCTAAAACCATTAAGTCTCATCAGGATGACAAAGGAATGTTTTGTATGGTTACAATACAAATTAATGGGAAGACTTACACTTTAATTAATGTATATTGGATACCTGGAATTGGTATTAATACAGTGAAACATCATCTTGATAAGATCATATCATTCTCTATAGGAGATATTATTTTAGCTGGTGACTTTAATTGTATACTACATGAAAGTGATACTACCACTATAGGAAAAAGAAGAATTACATCTAATGCAAAACATTTAAATGATTTTGCTAATTCTTATCATTTGAATGATATTAATAATCAGATAGATTCAAAATCATTACCATACACCTTTTTTCTAACAGATACAAAACCTATTCAAAAATAGATAGGGTCTTTATTTCTAACCAGATGGTAACAGATTTAATTAATTCCAAAATCATTTCATGTCCTATATCTGATCATAATTCAATTGTTTTTGAATTCATGATAAAGAATACTCATAATGTTCAGATCAAAAGGATACCAGCATACTTAACTCAACTAAAAGACTATAAAGAATATATACTTTCAGAAGTAAAACATTTTTTAGACATAAGTAATACTCCTGAAGTCTCCATTGTCTATGTTTGGGATGCCTTAAAATCATATCTATATGGACAAAGTATCAGATGGTATAATAATAAAAGGAAATCTTGGGATAAGGAATTGTTAGATATTCAAAGTAAATTAGACTCTTATAAACATAATAATAAAGAAAATATTATGGACAAGAAAGTTATTGAAGAAATAAACAAACTAAATGAGAAATACAAAGAAATTTTAACTCATAAAGTTAAAATAACTTTAGAGAAATACAAGTTTTGTCTTATTCAATAAGCCCCAAATACTTACATAGACTTAAAAATAAAACAAAAAGGTTGAATAAACAAAACCATATCAAAGAAATCTTTTCTCTAAGGAAACAGAAGAATGTTTCTAGTATACCAGAAATACTAGATGAATTTAGAAATCACTTTCACAAAATTAACCATAATAACATTAACATGGAACCTAAAGATAAAATAAAGGAGTTTATAACCACAAACATGAATAAAAAGCTTAATAAACAACAGATTAAAATATTGGACAAAAGTATTTCATATACAGAGGTTATTACACAAATAAATAAGCTTAAATCAAACAAAGCACTGGGTAATGATGGTATTATACCAGAGATATATAAAATCCTTTCTAAAAGTACATATTTATTAATACATAAGGTTTTTATTTTGGCCCAAACTGAGTTAATAACCCCCCCATCTTGGCAATATACATTTATTTCGCCAATTTTAAAACCTAATAAAGATCCAACTAGATGTACTTCATATCGCCCATCTCATTACTTAATGTTGATTATAAAATGTTTATGAGTATTTTTGCTGATAGATTGAAGACAATCATCCCCGGCATTATAGATATAGATCAGACAGGCTTCATTGTAAATAGAAATACTTTTGATAATATAAGAAGAACTTTAACATTAATTGATTTTGCAAATAGGAAAAAGAAAGATTTAACACTTATTAGTCTTGATATAAGTTCAGCATTTGATTCAGTAAGTTGGGACTATCTGTTTACCTTACTGAAGTGCACAAACTTCTCAGATGCATTTGTAAATCTAATTGAGCATTTATACAAAGGAACATTGACTTATATTAAGGTAGGAACATATGTTTCACAAAAATACCCATTTTTAAAGGTACAAAACAAGGATGTCCCCTTTCTCCACTATTATTCACTTTAGTAATGGAGCCTTGGGCTAATTTGATCAGAAACAGTACTGACATAGAGGGTTTTGAAATAGATGAAAATACAACATCCAAAATTCAACTTTTGCAGATGATGTTCTAATTACATCAGCAGGATCTAATTCTTCTATGCAGTCTCTATTTGATAAAATGATGAATTTTAAAAGTATTTCTGGTTTAATATTCAATGAAGAAAAAACTAAAATACTACCTATATATACACGAAAAAATATTCTCATTAGTGATTTTACTAAATATGTACCCAATTCAGGTCAGATAACTTATTTAGGTATAATACTATCTAAAGATATTAAATCTATTATATATAATAATTATAATACCTGTTTTCTTAATATACAAAATCTTTTAATACCTGGAATAATATGTTTTTACTATGGAGAAGAGACTTACAATTATTAAAATGATAATATTCCCCAAGATTTTATACTTAATACAATCAATAATACTTCCACCTACAAAAATAATTATCAAGAAACTGAATACACTAATGTTAAATTTCCTTTGGGCACCTAATAGACCTAGGATTGCTTTAAAGAAACATACTAATAGCTGGTCTCAAGGGGGTATTTCTTTTCCAGACATTAATTTATATACTATCTCTTCTATTGTAAAAGTTATTACTTTATTAATAGATCAGTCATATGTCAAAATGGAAAGATTATTGGGAGCTAATTAGTATGCACTTCATGAAAATCTCCTTAACACATAAAAATATGATTGTAAATAACTCCATGTTATGGTTACTAAAGGAATTTTGTACTTCACCTATTACACCTAAACATATGGTTTGTTACCCATTAAATATTATTATTAGCTATCGTAACTTTATATTCATGCACCCTAAGTATAGGGAATGGAATTTTATTATATTCCTATAATGTATACTCAGGGTATGCTTTTGTCATCTACTTCTGAAGGAACTCATTTAGCTATAGATAATGATCTAAAATACTGGTATCAGTTGATATCTGATAATAAAGTTAAAAATCTAGATTTCTTAAAACAAGAATTTGATCTAAGAGAAACTTGCTGGTTAGAGGTTCAGACCTTTAGACAACATCTCATTAATAAAATAGATCTAATGTCTGTAACAGTTAAAGAATCTATTCCAACACTGATTGATTACTTGATATTAAATTTACAACATAAAGTTTCTGATAAAGGTAAACTTTCATACATACATAAAATTATCAGACAAGAAACTTTTACAGTGTAGATACATACTGGAATTATTTCACTTCTATTAATGGGGACCCACCAAATCAACAAGATAAACAATATATATTGGAATCTGCCTATAGAACTACGTCTTCCATTGTCTGGAGACTTTATACATGGAAATTTTTACATAGATCTTTTTATACACCTTTGATGATGAATAAAATAAATAATAAAGATAATCTATGTAAGAGATGTAATGTAGAAATTAATGCTGACTGGGCTCATATGTTTTATGACTGTATAAAATTGAAAGAATACTGGAAGTCAATTAATGAATTTTTGCAGGCTCTTTTACAGATAATTTCATTATTTCTAAATCTCTTATATTATTCAACACACCTGTACCTCAAAGTGTTAAAAGGTTAAGCTTCCCTTGTTATGGTCTATTCTAGCAGTGGCTAGGAAAATAATAACCAGAAATTGGATTTCAGATACACCTCCTTTGTTCAATGAATTTAAAATGTTATGAATATAGTGTGCCATATGGAAATAAACACAATTAGGTCAAGAACAACTAGAAAAACATCTTATTATATTGTATGGGATAATTTACAAAATTTGTTAAAAAAATTCTAATTTCAATAGCATGGTATTTTAGTTTAATTAATTGATCTGATTGTAGTGGATGTCTTTGTAAATACTTTAGTTGTTTTGTTGAATATTATAATAATATCTATTTTTAATTACTTGTATAAAATTGTTATGATATTTCTCTTATATGTTAAAACAATAAACCTGTTTTGAAAAAAAAGAAAATACATGCCAATGCAGAATCAATTATACCATTAATTTTCCAAGTTTGGAAGAGCAATATTTAAAATATGTCCCTGTTTTGGGGCCGTTGTCATTATTTTTGCCTTTGTCCAAATTTCTTGCGCTAATAGATCGAGAGGTTTGGCAAGGAGCCAAGTACTGAAATCCTATCACAGAGTCCCAAATTGAGGTTATTCAGAATTTCTGGAACTGCAAACTAGTTTTGCAGTACAACTCCACACAGTGTTATATAATATTGGAACAAACAGCTGCCCTTACTTCCCAGCCTTTGCTCTACAGGCATACATGGGAGCGTGTTGTCTTTTATCAGCTGTCAAAAGAATTAGCGCATTACCTTAGCAGATCACTCGTCCATCTAGTTTTTATTTTAAAATTGAACGAGCTTGTCTTCCGACAGTAGCTTACCCACGATTCCTGTCAGCTGTCACCAACGCCCTTAAATTACAAGAGGAGATGCAGTTGGAGGAGGACCGTTATGTTATTAAAAAAAAAAAATCATCATCTGACACCAACCTCCAATCACATCTCCGATGTACTTGGCGCATTGGTGACAGGATTCTTCAGGAAAGATGCACCTGATTTTCAAAAAAAAAAAAAAAGAAGAAAGTTTTAAAAGGGGCCGGCGCCAAAGAAGAAAGTTGAAAAAGGGGCCGGCACACGCCCCTGCGCCCATGCCTAAATCCGCCACTGGTGTGTGTGTGTGCGTATGGATGTATGCATGCTGGTTACAGTCCAATAGGCGATAAACTATCAAATGTGGAGTAATAAACTATCAAATGTGGAGTGAGATGAAACTGCTGGTGAGGTGAGGAGCACTTTATTTATGCATATTTCTTATATCCATGACAGAAGACTTAATGGAATGTCAATTACTCTGCACCGATTAGCGTTATATCATTCTATTGCTATAAGTACACTGCGATTTTGCTTATTGTGAATGTGTGTACATGTGCAGTACATCACACATGCATGGTGTACATGGCATATCGGAGAACTGGTAAGCACAGTTGAAATGACCACTCCTTGCCTCATTGAAAGTAGGATAGCTGTGTGCATGCATGTGGCTTACTGAGGCAGGATTGCACTGATGATCTGAGGATGTTAGGGGTCTGAACCACAGCAGACATTGCATCAATGGTCTTTAGCAACAGTGGGAAAAGCAGCAGGACTAAGCAGTACATGGTCTGTGTATGAGTATGTGATGCTTCCCAACATTGTAATGGGAAGCCACTTTGCATAAGATGCATGAGCTGGAGCAGGGTGGGCAATGGGAAGCTGATACACTGGTTGTACTGCAGTTGATTTTCATTCATGGGTATGGACATACTGACTTAATAGAAGTTACTTTACTAACAGTACACTTATACCACTGTATTCCAGACAACTGACAATTTTTTTCCTTTTTATCCAAAACTGAAAGCACGTGTGTGTGTGTGTGTGTGTGTGTGTGTGTGTGTGTGTGTGTGTGTGTGTGTGTGTGTGTGTGTGTGTGTGTGTGTGTGTGTGTGTGTGTGTGAGCATGCATAAATGTCTGCCTAAATTATGTCTATGGTGTAACAGAGAAGTATGGAGCAAAGCTGGATTGACACCTCCTTGCTGCACTGCTGTGGGGTGAGTTGTGTCAGAGCAGCAACCTTGCATCAATTAATGAGGGAATGAGTTATGAGTTCACAATGACAGTAGAATAGACACCCCCATTGACTTTAAAACAGTGTTTTATGGAGAGGTGAGTAAAGGAAGACAATTCAGTGGTCCATTGCTTCTGGGTGTGTGTTCATTCCATCACATACACAGGGTGTCCAAGGTGTAACAGAGAACAAGTGCTGAAAATGCTGTGTGTGTGGGTTTGTGTGTGTGCATGTGTGAACTCATGTCTGCAAGCATATATAGTGTTTGGTGTGACAGAGAAACATGGATCAAAGCTGGACTTGAACCTTCTTGCTCTGGCGAGAGGTGTGTGCATGTTTGTGTGACTGCATGAATCTGAGTGCATGTGCATTTATGTGTGTTTGAGTGCATGTGTGGAGGCATGTATGGTGTAAGGTGTGATAGAGATACATGGATCAAAGCTGGACTGAAACCTTATTGCTCTGGACAGAGGTGTGTGCGTGTTTGTGTGACTGCATGAATCTGAGTGCATATTTGTTGGAGTACATGTTTGAGAATCTAAGCTGGACTGGCAACTCCTTGGTAAGAAGAAAGGTGTGTGTGTGTGTGTGTGTGTGTGTGTGTGTGTGTGTGTGTGTGTGTGTGTGTGTGTGTGTGTGTGTGTGTGTGTGTGCATGCTTGTATGATGTATATGGTGTAATGGAGAACTGTAGGGCAAAGCTGGACTGGTGCCTCCTTACTGTCCTGCAGTGCAGAGAGCAGTGTGAGTTCCGTGGCTTTACTTCAATTACTGGGGTGATGTTATGAGTTGACAATGTCAGTACCTTAAACACCCACTTGAAATTGAAGCAGTGTTTTGTGGAGATGTGGGCAATGCAACACATTTCAATGTTACAGTTATTTATTTATTTTTATTTATTTGCAGTTTGTTTGTCAGGATGGTCCATTGGGCCACGAGGAGCGCGTTTTCAATGGAGTCCTGTGGAGAAAAGCTCCAAAAATACAAATGTTACAAGTTACAAGATTACACAAATATAAGAATTACAAAATATGAGAGAATTTAAAAATACTAAGTTATAAAGTTGAAAAAAGTTGGCTCTTGGAGGAGCAAAAATTAATACAATATAGTAAAAATTATTTACACCAAAAATTAGGCTTTTTATAAAGTATCTAGTTACTGCAGTTTCTTATTGAGAGTAGTAAGACTATGGGGGGCTATAAACAGGTGAATTATCTAAAAGGAACTAACTGCAGTCAAGGAAGCTATGTAGGATGGGAACAAGAGCATTCCCATTGTGAAGTTAGGTGTGTATGAAGTAGAGTTTTGAAGGCATAGAGACTGTTAGTGGTACAGATGAGAGGTGGGAGAGTGTTCCAATGACGAGCGAGAGAGAAGGATAGAAGATGTTTGCCTGGTGGGCTAGTGGGTGTGTATGTAGTTCAATTAGATTTTGGAAGTTAGATCTTAGGCATCAAACAGGAAAATGCATTTGGAAGGTAGAGGCAAGGGAGGGTCAGAGAGGGGGGGTAAAGATAAGTTTGTGTGCTTGAATAAGTTGAATATAGGTTAAATAATTGGGTAGCTCAAGCCAGTTGAGTTGATGTAAGGGAATACAGTGATGGGTAGTGGGTCTGTGACCTGTTGCAAATTTTGTAATAACAGGAGGATAGTTTGGACTTGAGGGAAGATTGCAGATTAGTAAAGATAGAGGCACCATATAAGAAGGAAGGGATAAGGTAAGTGGTAGCATGTGGCAGTAGAGCACACCAAGTTTCTTATAAGTTTTTTATGTTTACTTGTAGATGCCATTCAAACTTTAACTAATCATCGATGATGACTTCTAGTAGTTTAGCACTGGAGATCATTTCAAGAGGAGTATTGTTTTGGCTGGTGGTGCTGACGAGTGAATTTTTGTCTAGGGTGGTAGTTTTCGCAGGGGTAAATATAAGTTTGGTCTTGGTTGCATTGAGTGCTAGAAGGGTTATCTATCATCCATTGTTCAGCCGAGGAGAAGGCATTCTGGGTTAATTTTATTAATGAGGAAGTAGAGGTGGCAGAGCAGATTATCATAGAATTGTCAGCATATTGGATAAGGTTGGCATTAGGGATGGCATGATAGAAGTCATTAATGAAAATATTAAATAGAAGAGGACTTAGAATTGAGCCTTGGGGTACACCTGTAGGAATATCTAGGAAAGGTAAAGTAGCTTTTTGCCATTTGACTGCTTGTTGCCTAGTTGCTAGGTAACTGGTGAACCAGCTGATAGAGGAGTGGGACAGATTTAGTTTAGAGAGTTTAGTAAGAAGAAGGTTGTGAGAGATGGTGTCAAAGGCCTTAGAAAGGTCTAAGAGGAGGGTAGACACAATATGACCAGAGTCCCGAGGCTTGTTGACAGTTTCTAGGAAGGAAAGGAGAGTGGTAGTGGTGTGGTGCTTTTGTGGTCTTTCAAGCTGTTGAAAGTGTCTTGTGAGGTACATCCCAAATGGGGCATTGGCTGACTGAGGTCACATGGACTTCAGCTTAGACTAAGCACCTCACTGGTTCTTTTGAGCTTTTTTTTCTTAAAAGTTGTCTCAGGTTTCAACTTTCTGTTACCTAAGAAGTTAAGTTGTGAGTGTTTCTGCCATTTCACACTGAGCTAATCGAAGAAAGGACACTGAGCAAACTCGGATCTATAATATATAACATTAAGTATCCTGTTTTTTTGCTTATTTTGTTCGAGTTATTTATAGCACTTTGTGTACTGTATATTATTCTAGCTAGTTTCACTGTGTGTGAGGTATTAACTGGAAATTGTCCACTTTTATTAAGCATTTGTTGGGTTGTTTGTTTCTGATAACTTGTTGCAGTTAAACGCTTTCTCTAGAGGCTCCTTTAGCTGTTTAAAACTTTCATTTAAAGGCTCACTTCTGCTTTTCTGCTGTGAGAAACATTTCTGCAGTTTGTTTCCCACCCTCCCTTCCTATTGGTATGCTGTTCTTATAGTTGGTGGTGTTGCAGTTGCCCGCCCCTACTGTAAATTTGATCTGGGACCCTCCTCCAAGTCTAGTGTCATTACCTCATTCTACCCAATACAGGGAGAACATTTGAGAAGGCCAATCAGCTTAGTTTCTGCTACTCCTTTCTCTCTTTCCACTAAAAAAAAAAAAAATTCTAAGCTTGTTTCCTGCCTTTCCTGTGGGTAGTTTAGCCTGGATATAGATTTGCTGTGTCCAGGACTATTTGTAGGCTTCTAGGCCCCCAAGCCTTTCTGTGTTGGAGGGAAGCCTTCTAACTTAATTGTGTTTCTTAAAACTAGCCAGTTTTTTGTTTCAGCACTCAGTTCTGTTTTTTTGAGCTCAGCACTTGTTCAGAACTTATTGTAAGCACTAAATAAGCTACAAATTACTACAGCACTCAACTTTCCTCACTGTCTAGAGGAAAACATTTTCTAGTACTTAACAAATAAGCACTTATCCAGGCATGTCTAAGGGTCAGCTCCAGGTGTTTTCTCCTGTCTACCTGATGAATCTGGGCATCTTGGGGCAATGCAGTAATTGCCTCATGTATACAGACAACCCTCTCCTCCTACCACCCAACACTACAACCTGTGAGAGATGCACTTATATAGCCAAACTGGAAGCAAAGCTCTCTTCACCCAAGACTGGGCTAGACAGTAAAGGGGAGAAGGTAAACACTTGCACCATGCCACGCTCAGCACATAGTCCATCAAAACCTACACCACCAAAACACACACATAGAAACACAAAACACACACCTACATTCGCAAAGGCTCTCAGTAAAAACCTGCTCAAGCAACAGGGACCTCCAAAGCAGAAACACAAGCAACCTCCACCCCCCTAGCACAACCCGAATGACACATAGCCCATAAACTCAGTGTGCCACTCAACCACAGCCCATAAGGCATAACAACGTACCCAACACTCTAGTCATATTTGACTCTATAGTCAGGCACACTGATGTTCCACTCACCAGGCTAAACAAGGAGAAAGTTACTGTCAGCTGCCTGTCAGGTGCCAGGATCTGCCACATAATGCATGCAATCAGGTCACTCCACAACAAGTACAAATATGACTGTGTCATTGTCCATATTGGTGTGAATTACCTGAGACATACCTTCTTGGACTACATGAAAAGGGACACGGAGGAGCTGTCCGATCTTGTAGCCCAGGCAGGTATGACCCTAGCCCTGAGTAGCATCCTGCCATCATCCAGAATGATACCACAGTTTGTTTGTATCTTTCGGCTTTTCCCGGTTAGGGGTCGCCACAGCGGAACTCCAGTCCACTAATGATTGGTAGTTGATTTTTACGTGCCGAGTTACAAGCCCTGACGCACAAGGTGGCCTAATGGTTAAGGTGTTTGCCTTACAAACACAAGGTGCAGGGTTTGAGTCTCACAAGGGATAATTGGCTAAGCTTAAAATGGCTCACAAGGGCATTTAGCTTAGTACTAATCTATGAATCTATGAATCTATATCCTTCAATGAAGGTACGCCCATTCATGCATGTCTCCACGCAGAACACGATCTAGCTGAGAATCGAACAGGACAGCATCTGACTGTGCGGTGACAACGCTACCGCAGCACCACCACTGTGGGTTCAGAATGATACCACAGTACAAGGACAAAATGATTGACTTCAACAATTGGCTAAGCTTCTGGTGTCATTCTAAGGGGATCCCGTATCTGTCTGCCTGGGATGACATGATCGACAAACCACGATGCTTTGCCAGAGATGGCCAGCACCTGTCGCCCCTGGGATTCCGGATACTGGCTAAAGCTCTAGCCAGCCCTATAGTGCCTTTTTTAGGCAAGGTTCAAATGACAAATTCACCACCCTAACAGGTACAGGCAAGAAGAATCTGAGGGTATTGCTACTTAATGCTAAAAGTCTAAACCTCAAAATGCACTCACTGGAGGCACTCCTTAAATGGAGAACATCGACATCTGTGCAGTGACAGAGACCTGGTTCAAGGCTCCAGAGAGTACCCCTGCATTACCAGGCTATAATTCATAATACACCTTTTGGCCACCTAATCTGGACTGAAACACTAAAGGCAGAAGCGTGTCCATATTCATTAAGGATAACCACACCTCCAGGCTAGTTGCTCAGCATAATGCATCCAAGATTATCCAAGTGCAACTAACTCTGGACAAAACCGCAATCCAAATTGTAGCTTGCTACAGATCCCCCACCATGCCCCAGGATTCCCACTCCTCATTTCTTAATACACTGGAAAATATTAGGGTACAACCTAACACCCTAATAATGGGCAATTTCAACTACCCTACCATTAACTGGGAAAACTACTCATGTACCAACTCTTGTGCTCAACGTTTTCTGGAATTCATAAATTCCAATGCCATGGATCAACTTAACCACACCCCCACGAGGGGCAGCAATATCCTAGACCTGGTTATTACCAACATGGGCAACTGGTGCTCCACACCAGAGGTTAATTCCTCGTTGGTCAGATCTGACCACAAGCTAATCACCCTAGACATCCACATCCCTCTCCTACCCCCCATTAGGGAAACCACAGTAAAAAAATTTCTCCAAAGCCAACTTCACGCTTAAGACAGAAGTAGCAAACTTCACGACACCCATGCTGATGGACAATAAAGGTATGACTGCTGAATCCTACACAAATGCACTCTATAAGCACTTACACGAGTGCATGGATCCTGCAATCCCTAACAGAACCAAGATGCTATCCTCCAAAAAAAGGAAGCCAATCTGGTGGTCCCCTGCCATAAACAAACTCTACAACAGAATAAAGAAACTGTTGCAAAAAAGAGTAAAATCCCATGATTGGAGAAACTCCCTGGTCAGCCTCAGTAAGAAGCTGAGATCCTTCATAAAATCCTCCAAAGCTAGTTATGAAAACAAAATCGCCACTGACTCTAAAGACAACCACAAAGAATTCTATAGCTTGTCAAGAATCTCAATGGCAACACTCAGATCTGCTCTGAGTTACAGCACAATGGCACTAAATATACAGAACCAACTGATATTGCCAACATCCTGGCAGATAGGTTCAGTGCTAACTTTACCCCCCCGCCATCCCCTAAAGAGCCCATCTCTATACCAGAAGAATGCAGAGTTCCTGTAATCACGGCTGCACAGGTAAAAAACACACTATCCAAAGCCAAGAACACAGCATCCATGGGACCTGATGACATCCCAGGCTGTGTTCTACATGAACTATGGAACGAACTGGCACTCCATCTAAGTACCTTTTGTCATCCCTTTTGGTAAAAACTCAGTACCCATGAACTACCACATAGGCGGTAGTCTACTTAACACCAAAAGTGTGATAAGAGACCTTGGGACACAGGTGGACAGTAGTCTCTCCTTTGATAATCACATCACCGCAGTAGTCAGGAAATCCTTCTATTTGGCTCACCTCATCACAAAAGGTTCCTCATCTCGGAAAAAAAGAGGTCATTGTTCCTCTCTACTCAATACTCATTAGACCCATTATAGAGTACAATGCCCCTTTTGGTATGTACCTCACAAGACATCTACAACAACTGGAAAGGCCACAGAAATACCTCACAAAGAGGATTACCATCCTCAAACAGATGCCCTATGCAGACTTTCTCAAAAAACTCCAGCTTTACTCCATTACATATCGCCTATTCAGAGGCGACCTCTGCCTAACATACAAAGCTATGTCAAACCCAGAGCTGTTGGACATGCTTCACTTAAAGAAATCCCAATCCCTCCAATCTACATGCTCTAGGACCTAAAACTTGTCATCACAATAAACAGAACATGCTGGCAGGATAGATTCCTTTCCCAGAGACTTCCCATACTCTGGAACAAACTACCTATCTATATCAAACAAAGCTCCTCATTAGCACTCTTCAAGAAAAATTTTGATGATTGAATGGGAAATAGGAAATTCACCCAGAGGATCACTTCTGTGGCTCTGCTTGACAGGGGAACAGGAAAATAACTTTCTTGGGTGGCGAAAGCCAGGGTACCTTTTTGGCTAGGCTTATATAGGCCCTAGAACCAATAGCCTAGTACCTACCTATGAACCTATAAAGGGATTGCATCCAGAAAAAAGGAAGTTATTACCTCTCTATATTCCTCCCTCATTAGACCAATAATTGAGTATAATGCCCCATTTTGGATGTACTTCTCCAAACATCTGCACCAACTGGAAAGGCCATTGAAATACCTCACAAAGAGAATCCATGTACTCCAACACTTGTCCTATGCAGACAGGCTCAAATCACTATCACTCTACTCAGTATCATACAGATTGCTCAGAGGAGATCTATGTCTTGCCTACAAGGCAATCTCAGACCCTGCCCTACTAGGAATGCTCCATATCTGTAAGTCTAACTCTTCATGCACTACCTGCTCAAAAGGCCTGAACCTAATATGTAACATTAACAAAACCTGCTGGAGAGACAGGTTTGTCTGCCAGAGGCTGCCCCTTCTCTGGAACAGACTTCCCATACACATCAAAGAGAGCACCTCGCTGACCCTCTTCAACCGCAACCTGAAGAGTGGATGGGAAACCACAAATTCATCCCAGGGGTTCCACCTGTGTCCTTCACTGACAGGGATGACAGGTGCTGACTGAGGTTTATTTTTGGGGATAAACTCTTGGCTAGGCTTGTAAAGGCCCCAGGGCCATCAGCTAAGTAACCTCCTATGATCCTGTGTTAATGGTTGTATATTTACAATGTCCAGGAGAAAAGGTAATAATTTCAGTTATAACCATAGGCCGGATTCATGAATGCCTATACTAAGAGTACACTAAGTGTACACAGTTTTGAGTGAATAGACAACAGAAGCATAAATCCCACCTTCTTCCTCCTAATTTTAGTTTTTCTGTTGATTTTCTTCCATCCTTAATTATTGCTGGGATTCATAAAGATCACCACAGAATGTAGACTACACGTACACTTAATATAATCTTTCTGAGTGAACAGACAGCACAAACATGTAGTAGAGATGTTCCTGAATGCAGATCGTGTACACTTTGTGTAAGCATTCATGAATCCAGCTGCATGACTTTAAAGTACAGTTGTTAAACACTGTGCCAAACTGTTTCAAAAGATTAATCAGTTATTATACAATGTTTTTCTATATTCCCACATGTATTACTGGTACAAAGACGTAACAAAAATAATAAAAAACAAAATCTGTTGCAGAAACACGGCAAATAAATAAACAAAGACTGGTAAAAACCAGAAAAGCTTTAATGGATGGTGAGCGCTTTCACACACTAAGGTGCTTCAGGACTTGGACGATTTTAAGAATCAACGGGGTCCAGGAACGAGCAACACAGAGAACATATCGTCATGCATAATCAAGCAGAGAACCTAGTTGGGAACAATCCGGTAACCAATCGCAGGTCAGATGAAGAAGTGATGTCATCCGTACAACAAGCTTCCATTGTTACAGAATGAATTGTTGCCAGTACATCCAAGGATGTTGGTCAAGGCACTTCTGAACTTGCTATAAACTCCTGCAACAAGGATGGGGAGCTAGTAGTGAGAAGGAAGACCACACAAGCTCTAAATTTAGTAGCAGAGCCCATTTTGCCTCTTCCTTTTTGGGCACGGAGCAACTTCATTCAAGACAGGGACAATGTGCGTACAGGACAGAAGTGGAAAGAGACTTCAAATCACAACAATGGACACACTTTGAAGAAGATGTAGGCGACAGCTCAAACTGGTTAGTATGGAATCTATCTAACCATACTTAGACAGCATCTGAGACTTCATTACTTGTTAAGGGTTTAGGCTTTATACCCTCTACAGCCGCTAGTCTTGATGAAACACTTTTAGAAATTAGGCTATTTGCCAGAAATGTTGCTTTACATATGACATTTGGATCGACGAATGTAGTACAGCGAAATATTTTTTCTAAACCTAGTACTTTTCTACCTGTTTTTTCATTAGCCTTGGACATTTTTGTTAAAGCATGTGAAAAAGACTTATATAAGTATTTCAGTATATGGAAAAT
This sequence comes from Protopterus annectens, assembly GCF_019279795.1. Lineage (NCBI taxonomy): Eukaryota > Metazoa > Chordata > Ceratodontiformes > Protopteridae > Protopterus > Protopterus annectens. Next base: position 541,437,748 of record NC_056727.1, read on the forward strand.
AAATAGAAATGGTAATTTAAGTGTGGATGAACGACAAGCACTACTAGCTTTATAAAACAATAGACAACTTACTGTTAGACCCACTGACAAGGGAGGACCTGTTGTGGTCCTAAATGTAGAAATCTATTTGCAACAAATGCATTTATTGTTAATGGATGTACATGTATATAAACTCGTTGATCTATCTATTATTGAAAATATACAACAGGTATTCCTGGGATTGTATGACTGTCTTTGCGTGGGGCTCCAACCCCGTGAATTATTTGATTATTTTAATGTGGAATTTCCACTGGTCCCCAGGATCTGAGATATCTAAGACATCTGAGACATCTAAGATACAGGATGTGCCTAAGATCCACAAGGATCCTGTTACACCTAGTTTTAGACCCATTGTGTCTAGTGCTGGTTGGTTGACAGAGCCACTATCTATATATGTACATAAACAGCTGAAAGTAGTTATAGACAAATATTCATTAGTGTTGACAGACACAGAAAAATGTTTACATGACCTACATGATGTCTTTGGAACTGGTGTCCAGTTACCCATTACTCTAGTGACATTAGATGTGGAATTGTTGTTTTCCAGTATTCCGAATGAGGAAGGCATTAAAATGGTCAAACGTTATTTAATAAGGGATGGTTCCTTTGATATTCAACAGGTTGACCTAATTTGCTACTTGTTAGAAGTTATACTTGATAACAATGTGTTTGTGTTTGAAGGAGCGTACTATTGGCAACAGACTGGTGTTGCTACGCAAATCTAGTTATGGCAGAATGGGAGTTTTCCAACATAATCAACAGTGGCAATGAAGTCATTGTGTTCTATAGGCATTTCGTAGATGATATCTTTTTCATCTGGAACAATAATATGGACATTCTTTGCAACTTTATTCATGAGCTGAATAGAAGCAATAGTTTCTTACGTTTTACCTCTAAACTGTCATCTACTAGTATTGAATTTTTGGATGGAACTATTTTGGTGGGAATTGATGTGGTTCTTTCCATTAAGTTATATCGTAAGGAATTTTACTGTCCATCATTTTTACATAGAACTAGTATGCACCCTCAACATGTTTTTTTCTAGTGTGGTAAAAGGACAAAGATTATGAGATGCTACCATAAAGAAGTTTCAAAGAAACGTTACCCACAAACAGCCTTATATCAACAAGAACATCATGTGATGAAGAGCCACCTGGAGGAATAAATGAAAGGCCCTTATTTAACATCTCATATTGTTTTTCAGTAAAAATCTGCAAAGAGATATTTACCACTAGGTCCAAGGTATTTTGCTCCGTACTACTGAACCTAGCTCCAGCTGGCCTGCCAGTTATGTTTGTTTCCTTCCCATTCTGTTCCTGCTCTGTGACCTGCCCCTTCTTTCTTCAGCATCCATTTTTACTCACTCCAGTAAATGAAGATGTAAAAAAGTGGAGCTCATGGACAAACCATTTGATATGAAAGGAGGTTCATTCACACTTGTATCATTTTCTAAGGTTGATAATTTCATAGGCGCAATAACACCAGCATCTGAAGCAGATCCAATTGCCTGAGACACAAAAACAGCATGTGAAATCATAATATCATTCAAAACTTTAGGAGTAGATGTAATGCAATTGTCTTTCCTGCTGTTCATTTCTACCACATTATCATTAAGTTCATTTTGTAGACATGCAGTACTTTTGGGCCAGGCAAACATGTGACTATCACAGAAATTGGCTATATCTCTAGCCGATTGTCTTGAACCATTGTAAAACTTTAGGACATGGTTGAAGAAAAACACTTCAGCCAATCCAACTACCTCTTTAAAAAAGTAACATCCTGAAATTTTGCCTGTGGCTTGTGGTCTGAGTCATGGTTAACTGGCTGAGAATGGTCACTGCTTCCAGCTCATTTATAAGTAAAAAACAAAACCAATAAAAGCAGTAGGAGTGAATATGAGAAACAGTTTGGACTGAAGTTTAAGTAAAGTTTTGTCTGCTTTTATATATTTGAATTTACTTAAAATGTAAATATAACTGAAGAAAAAATATGTTTTTAAGTGAACAAAAACAGGCTGGGATAATTGTCAAGCTTTACATGTGCTAACTGGTACACTGTCTCTTTAAACAGAGGCTGTTCCTTTTACAGTCACTTCCTGCCTTTATTGTAAAAATGAAACTAAAAAGTATAGAGTGAGTGTGCTGTATGTAAGTGGGTTTATGTGCTCAGTTTTTTTGGCATTCTAGTCATTTTGGATTGTGGACATCAGTATATCATGCTGTTGATAGATTTTGATATAAAGTAACAAAACATTTCTGTCAAGAGTTATTCAGTGGACTGACTGTTGTCTGTATACATCAAATACTTCAGGGCCTGAAACTGGAGTACAAAAGTGAATAAAAAGACTTCTGGGAGAAAGAAAACATGCAGAATCTCTGTACTACAAATGGGAGAACAGAGCAGTGCTGTGGAGAGCACAGACGGAGACTGGAATTATTCTGCCAGGAAGATGAGGCCTTTATTTGTGTCCTGTGTATCCCCAGACATTCCTGCCACAACTTTGTGTTACTTAATGAGGCAGTCAGTGTGTATAAGGTAAGGGACACTGTTTGATGAATAACATGAAGTAAAAATGATCCGTGTATTGGGTATAAGTAAAGATCTGTTTTTTTTTTCCCTCAGATTTCCACATGGAAGATTGTATTGCTTAGTTAACATCTTTAATGACTGTACAGTTGAAATTCCATATTTCAGGCACAGATTGAGAGTACAAAGATTGTGGATTTTTACTGTTTTTGAGTTATGCAGTTCTGTTCCCTTTTTGATGTTAAGAAACAAAAATCTCTTGGCCAGAGGTCATGGAGGAAGAGATTAGAGAAAGTTGTTCTTGCCAGCACAGATGTTTGCAGCTGACCGGGCGGAAGCTGGGACACTGGGAAGGTTTAGAAGTTAATATAATGGAAGGAAGTTCCATGATATACAGCTGTCCCAAGATAACGTGTGTCTACTACAGGAAAGTTATGTCAATCAAATCTGAATTAACCATGACATTATTTTTTTATTTTATTTTACATTTGACTGCTAGGGTGGTACACTGATCCCAGCTGACAGTCTGTAGATACTGCCCTGTAAGAAGAAAAAAGAAAGAGAACAGAAAGGTGGTAAGGGGTACATTATTAAAAACAAAACAGAAGCAATAATAAATATATATATTTATATTTATATAAACAGTAGCAGTTAATAGAGAGAGCAACAATTGTGAGAGAAAATGTAAAGTTTACAATTAATGGGATTATATTTTATGTTTATGTCATGGTGAAAATGCCGTGGTGTAATGAGAGTCAGGGCAGGGTATGGCAGGGGAGTTAGGAGGCATTAGTAGTTGGAGAGAGTAATACTAGAATTTGGGAAACCCTTTTGTGAACTCAGAGTTACTGAGGGCATACCATGCTTAGACTTTATCTGGGAGTGTGACATGGCTAAGTAGAGCTGTTTTTTGGACAGATATTGTCATAAAGATGTACTGCATTGTGCAGCAGCAAACCCAGCTAAAATCTGTAATCCATGCATTGAAGGCATTCCCATTACCCTACCCAAACACACAGGTACAGTATTAGCAAAGGCTATTAGTGAATAGAGAGACCACACAACCTTTCATATGAGGTGTTGTTTTCTGACTGTTGCAGTTTTGACTTGGCATGTAAAATTAAAGGGTTGTGGGGGACAAAGCTCTCCAGAAACTATTTTTAATACCTTTTGACTTCTCTACCAGATTTTCACAAAGAACAGTAATCATTCCTCTGTAGCTGATGTATCTGCTGCATTCACCCTCACCATGCTCAAACCTGTGTGAAAAGGTGAGGTTGTGTGACTTTTGTAACAGTGTGCATATTATACTAAGGGTGACAGTCTGCATAAGACATTGATAAGTAGTGGGACGCTAGCAGTAAATGGTCCATGGTTGTGTGACCTTTATAACAGTGTATGTTATGCTAAGGGCGACAGTCTGCATAAGACATTGATAAGTAGTAGGACGCTAGCAGTAAATGGTCCACAGTTGTGTGACCTTTATAACAGTGTGTGTTATACTAAGGGTGACGGCCTGCATAAGACACTGATAAGTAGTAGGACGCTAGCAGTAAATGGTCTATGGTTGTGTGACCTTTATATCAGTGTGTTATACTAAGGGTGACGGTCTGCATAAGACACTGGTAAGTAGTAGGGCGCTAGCAGTAAATGGTCCATGGTTGTGTGACCTTTATAGCAGTGTGTGTTGTACTAAGGATGACGGTCTGCATAAGACATTGATAATTAGTAGGACACTAGCAGTAAATGGACCCACTGAAGATGAAAGGGCTGTTTTGAAATGAATACCACAGTCATCATTAGTAAGGCTTGTTCTTTCCTATGTCTTTGTGAGCAGTGTTGCAGAAAGACTGAAGGAAAAGTCTGACTTTTTTAAGCGATCTCTGTTGAGTAGAGTGATAAAACCCTGACTCAGGTGACCTAAGCTCCTAAGCACTCATTCAGTCGTGTGGGACTTTGGTATGCAGGTTGATAGCAAACTGACTTTTGACCATCATATTGCCTCCATTGTACGCAAAGCTTTCTACATGGCCCACCTCTTTAGTAAGGGTATCTTCTCCAGGGACAAGGTGGTCATAACATCCCTGTATTCTTCCCTTATAAGACCCATTATTGCGTACAGTGCCCCTTTCGGCATGTACCTCAAAAAGCACATGCAGCAGCTGGACAGACCACAGAGGTTCCTCACCCTGAGATTCCAGGGCCTCAAACATCTACCCTACATAGACAGGCTAAAAGCCCTGTCCCTCTATTCAGTCTCCTACTGACTCTTCAGAGGTGACTTCTGTCTGGCATACAAAGCAATCTCAGACCCCACCCTGATGGGACTGCTGCATACCCACAAGTCAGACTTCACCCAGACACGCAAACGCAACCTCAATCTGGTCTGTGGCATCAATAGGTTGTGTTGGCAGGACAGATTTGTAACCCAGAGACTCCTCTTTTGTGCAATAGACTCCCTCTCCATGTAAAGCAGAGTACCTCTTTAACCCTTTTTAAATGCAACCTGGATAACTGGATGGGGAACAGGAAATACACTCCTGGGATTCCACCTGTGTCCCTGCTGGACAGTGACATAGGTGCTGACTTGTCAGAACATGGGCTAAATTCTTGGTTAGGCTTGTAAGGGCCTTAGGGCCAGTTGTCTTGTAACTTCCTATGATCCTATGAATTCAGTTAGCAGATCGGGCAGCACCTGTTGGAGCTGGTCAGAAAGAAGTGGAATGATGAGGCATTTCCTACTCACATTTTCTAAAGGAGAGGTTGTAGGGACTCCTTGGAAGCTTGGATGTTTCATTAGCCATGGTGGTGATTCCGAGTCAGTGATGATTGGTGGTAATGCAGTAAGCGGATGGACAAAGGATACATAACCACATATGTTGTGGAATATTCCTTATGGCTTCAGTACATGCACAGCTGAGTGATGTCTTCCCAATATCTTTTATTTATCTTTTGTCGACCGGGTTAGTTCTGTAGGCTGGTAGCCTCTTTTCCGGTGGGACCTGAGTGTTATACTGCTAAGGGAAATTTGGGCAGGGCATTAGGGAATTTCCAGTACTCTCTTCAATTGCTGCGTTGGGATCTTTTATATCCACTTGAGCTACCACCAACTCATGCCAGTCGGACCTCTGTTTAATGTCTCATCTGAAGGATGGCATCCTTAGGAATGCATCACCCCTCTTATATTACATTACAGTGTCAGCAATCCATCAGCCTGGTGTGGTGATAGAATCCACAGCCATCTGAACCGAAGGTGAGTGTGCTAATGTCTGCACTAGTGACACTGCTAAGGCTTGTTAGGGGCGGAGTGTAAAAAATTAGCTGGCTGAAATATGAAGGCGTTGGCTATTTTGCTCTTTTCCTAGTCATGGGGGAATTTGTAACCCAATTGCTGTTAAGTTTTCATGTCTGAAGAGAGAAATCCATCTGAGGAAAAGAAAAAATCTGGGGTGGGATGCATCTATGATCTGGTGGCCTTTTAATGAGGAGGAGGGATGAGAAAAGTTGGGGACCCAAAGATAGTAGATGTTTTAAAAAAAGTTTACTTTGTGTGTGTGTGTGTGTGTGTGTGTGTGTGTGTGTGTGTGTGTGTGTGTGTGTGTGTGTGTGTGTGTGTGTTGATGTCAAGTTCTGTTAAGGCTAATATACAGGAAAGATGTGGAACTATTTTATTTGGCAGCAAGATTGGAGTGATGGCTAAAGCCTAACACTTTAAAGCCACTGCACAAAAATGAAAAATAATGCATCCATGAAATGTATAATTTCCCTTCTTTCCCCTAACCTTTTCTTCACCTGTCCCATGCCTCTATGAAAACTCTCCATCACCCATTTGGGAAGTTCATTCTTATTTTCACAGTTTCAAGGAGTTGTTGGTCCTTGCAGTCTGCTGCCTTTGCTCTGTCTTCTCCTGTCCTTTCTTTTTCATGATGACCCTCCTCGCATGTAGTCAGCATGATCTTGTTTTTCCACATAATGCCTTCCTGTCTTACCTTGTCTGTAGTGAAAAGAACTCCAGTTTGTATGTTACCTGGCCTGCCTCTTTTCATTTCAGATGAGACAACTTTTTATATCTTTCATCTACGACTTCCTGTGGCAACCTGATATACTTTTCCTTGTATGGCTTCTAGAACTGAACATAACACCCAAGGTGTGGCCTAACCAGGGTTCACAGTACTCAGCATCTGTTCAGTGGGGTTATTTAGCACCCAAGGTGTGGCCTGACCAGGGGTCACAGTCTCAGCATCTGTTCAGTGGGGTTATTTAGCACCCAAGGGGTGGCCTGACCAGGGATCACAGTACTCAGCATCTGTTCAGTGGGGGTATTACCACTTTACTTCTGGAGTCAGTCCTCACAAGAGTTTAAGCCAGCATCTCTTGACTGATGCCTTGGACCTCTGTCGTTTCTTGATGATCCAACCCAGCTGTGATTTCCCTAACTGGTACTTCTTACCATGGTTGTTATTGTGATGTAAGTACAGTATTTTACATTAGTGTGCACTGGAACTGAAATACAATTTTTTGGCCTGTTGGTCATCCTTTTTATGTCCTTCCTTACATTCTTCACCCCTCCACCTGACTTTGTTTCATTGTAGACAAAAACAGAATATAATGGAGGGAAAAAGCGCAAAATCAGGGACATTGTATAAGTAGTACTCTGAGTCACTTTGAAAGTTTATAGAATAAAAGGTTTCACATCTACTCTGATTCACTTTGAAAGTTTATATAATACAAGGTTTTACATCTACTCTGATTCACTTTGAAAGTTTATAGAATAAAAGGTTTTGCATCTACTCTGATTCACTTTGAAAGTTTATAGAATGAAAGGTTTTGCATCAACAGCATTTTTTTTTAGTAATAAGAATTACAAAACTCTAATGTTGGACATGATTGCCATTTTTTTTCTACCTCTAACTAGAAATTGCTTCTGGATTTTTTATTTATTTATTTTTTATTTTGTTTATTTTTTGATAGCTATATTGGTCTTCAGTTGTAATGAATAATAATTTCTGTCCATCACTGAATTGTTTTAAGTACTTTGTAAATATAAATGTATGTATACCAAAAATCGTACTTGATATCAGTATGTAACTGTTTTTGTGAGAACTTCTATTATTTCTTCCATGTATTTTTTATCCTTTGTATTGTTTCTATATTGATAACTGAAAAATTTCTTCCCGGGCCTCCAATGAAAAAGGACCTGTGCCCAGTTGGACTTTCCCAGTAAACTAATGTAAAATAAATCCTTAGAGATGTACTAGAAAAGCAGACATTTTATGATTCAAAATTAGAGATGTTGTAAAAACCAGGGATACTTGAGAGCTTTGTGCAATCCCTTCACTATGTGTTAAACAAACTCACCGTAGAGTACTGGATCCAGTCCTGACCCACGCAGTACCCTCATGAGTCATGTTCCTTATTCATGATAGCACCTTTCTAACAACAACACTCTGTGTTCAGATTTTCAGTCATGCTGCAGTTCAATTCCTCAGTCTATTTTACCACGGCCTGTATAGGTCCACATAGCACCCTTGCTGCTGTCTCTGGAAGACCAAGTCAGAAGCCTTGATTAACTTGGGAGATGTCATCTTCCAATTCTCTCCAGTCAAGTTTTCGTATAACCTAGTTATAAAAACTGAATCAAGTTATACTGACCATTCCTTCAGCATTGTCCTGGACACTGTTGCCCTGCAGGAAGTACAGCCTTTCCCTTGGGATTCTCTGTATGACTTTGCCTGCAACCACAGTTAGCCTAGCAGACTTGTGGATCCCAGATTTTATTTGCTGTGAATCGGTCTTCAGCTAATTCCACAATAGCTAGTAATCTGTTGTAGATCCCCATCATCAGATCGACCAGCACACTGGCCAGGAAGATGGTCCATGTGGTTCCCATATGTATCCTGCCTTTTGGCAGTCACTTCCCTGTATGTGTTTTTGGGGTTTATTTGGGTGCCCATCCACTACTGTCCCATGTAACTAGGTGCACTTTTCTCCACGCATCAAAAGGAAGTTTTAATTCAGTATTTCTGGTTTTGTCTGTATTCTTTTATCGCCTGCTTGTCCTCACTGAGCTGCACTAGCTCTTTCCTTCCATTCCTCGTTTCTGGTTTATAAACCCTTTTTTAACATCCTTGCCCCAGTCTGACAAATCCCTCCATGAGACTTACTAGCCCTGTTCTTCATTCCTCTCTTCTGGTATATAAAGCTTTTTTACCCTCCATGACCCAATAACAAAATGGATCATGCAGTTACTGGTTTTCTATGGACTGTGTGTGTTATTGTTTTGCCTTTATTCATATTTGTTTCATTTATTTTATTACAAACTATGTGAAAGATCGTGGAGGTGACGTTTGAATTTGGAGAGTTAACTGCTCATATGTAATATAAGGAAATCAGTTTTACAAAAAGACATATGGATGTCTAACAGGGCTGTCTTAGATAAGCATAGAGTAGAATATTGTGTTGGAATTCAGATATGCATCATTGATATGTATTAGGGAATCATCATCATCATCATTAGCCCCCTTTTTCCCATTTTTCTACATGGGGTCGGGGTATCATGTTAACTGTTGCCAACTCTCTCGATTCAGTGCCACACTCCTGCCTTCTTCAACACTCATGCCTGACTGTTGCAGATCTTCTTTCACACAATCCATGCAATCATGGATTCTACCTCGTCTCCTCTTACCTTCTTCCTGTCTGTCCCAAATCTTCCTCACCAGATTGTCTTCTGCTTTTCTACACATGTGCCCAAACCATTGTAATCTGTTCTCTTTGATCTTTTCTGCAATTGGAGCTACTTTGGCTTCTGCTCTTATGTCCTCATTTCTTCATCTGTCCCACAGTGTGCATCCTACCACCCTTCTCAGGCACTTCATTTCCATCACCTCTAGTTTCTTCAACTGTTCTGCCTTTACTGCCCAGGTTTCTGTACCATACAGTAGTGCTGGTCACACCACTATCTTGTACACCTTACTTTTCAGCTTATTTGGCATTCTTCTGTCATAGACTACACCTGATACTCTATGCCAGTTGGCTGTAGCCCCTCTGACTCTAGCTTTGACCTCTTCATTCAGACTACCTTTCTCCTCAACTACTCCTCCCAGGTACTTGAAGCTGTTTACCTGTTCCACTATCTTCCCTTCTATCTCTATCCTCGTCTTCTTCTGATTTCCCCAATTTGCTGCCATTACCACCATCTTATCTGTGCTTAGTTTCATCCCATGTGCCTTCAGATTTGCATTCCATTCTCCTATCCTTTGCTGAAGTTCTAGCTCAGAGTCTGTCAGTACTGCCACATCATCTGCATACAGCAGCTTTGTAGATCCATCCCCTCCAACCTGTTTGCTAATGTAGTCCATCACCAGTATGAACATCAATGGGCTCAGGGCTGAACCCTGATGTACACCCACTCCCACTGGGAACCCCTCTGTAAGGCTGAACACTGTTCGTACTTGAGTCATTGGGTCCTTGTACATAGCCTGCACTAATTCTACCAATGTTTCTGGGACTTCAAACCACCACAGTACTGCCCAGATCAACTTTCTTGGGACCTTGTCATATGCTTTCTCCAAGTCTAGGAATGCCCAGTTGACTCTCTCCTCATCTCTAGCTTTTTCTCAAGCATCTATCTCACTGCAAACATTGGGTCAATTGTGCTGCATCCTAATCTGAATCCAAACTGCTCATTTCCCATTTTACATTCTACTACTCTACATATTTGTTGATCAATCACCCTCTCCAGGACTTTCATGCAGTGTGATAGGAGTTTGATGCCTCTATACTGTCCGCAGTTTTGGTTGGCCCTTTGCTCTTGTACATTGGCACAAGTATGCTTATTCTCCAGTCATCTGGGATACACCTTTCTCTCCACACTGCTACTAGTACTATCAGGAGCCATTTCTCCTCTACCTCAACCAACATCTTTATCGTATCTGCTGTGACCTCATCTGAGCCTGCTGCTTACCCTGACTTCATCTTCCTTTGTGCTGTTCTTACTTCTTCTAGGGTGGGCTCCTCCTCTTCTCTCATCGTAGGTGGTTTCTGGGGCAGTGCAGCTTCTGTGAGGTTTTATTCATTCAGAAGCTGCTGAAAATACTCCTTCCAACTGCCTTTGATGTCATCTGGACTGGTGAGCAGGTTGTTGCTGGCATCCCTTATGAAGGGTGTCTGACTATCTTCTTTATCTTTCTGTCTTTGCCATGCAACCTGATGTAGTTTCTTTGTGCCCCCTACTGAGTCACTTTCCAGAAGTTGGTACAGTGCCTCTGATGCCCTATTCTTTGCTATTGCAACTTCTTTCTTTCTTTGTTGGCCAACCAGTAGTCCTTCCTAGCCTGGTCAGTCTTTTCTGTCTCCCACTTCTTCCTGCACTCCTTCTTTGTTTTGAAGACTTCCTGGACTTCTGAATTCCACCACCAGCTTTCTTTATGTACCTTATTTCCATACCTGGCTCGGCCACATATCTTTTCTGTAGTCCTAACACATGCTGTTTTTAGGTGCTGCCATTCTTCAACACCACCTATTTCCTCCTTTTTTGGGGTGCTAGAGCCCTGAGTAATTCCTTGAACTGTTATACTTTCTCTCTAGTCAACTTCCAGGTCTTCAGCCTGGTCTCTGTTGACCTTAGAGCCTTCTCTGACCACTGCTTGCAGCTGATTGTGGCCACTAGTGGTTTATGCTGTGGGCCGATTGTTTCACTGGAGATGACTTTGCAATCATGGATTCTACCCCAGTGCCTTTTCCTTACTAGGAGGAAGTCTACCTGAGTTGTATATTGACTACTCTTGTATGTGATCTTGTGACTGTCTCTCTTTCTGAACTATGTGTTGGCTACTATCAAGCCATTTGCCAGACAGAAGTCTAGAATGGCTTCTCCTTCTTTATTCCTGTTGCCCCACCCATATGGACCCAGGCAGTCCTCATATCCTGTTCTGTCTGTCCTGATGTGTGCATTCAAGTCACCCATTACCAACACCAGTTCATGTTGGTGTATCCATGTGTTAGAGAATCATGGAGGGAAATAGGAGGTAGAATTGTTAGGCTCTGTAAGCCATTCATTAGGAAGCAAAAAATTGTTAATCTTTGGCTATAAGGACAGTTATTGTTTATATTCCTCATGGTTTGTCCCCCTTTTCATTTCTTTGCATCATAACAGTGCAGACTTCCATTTTCTGGCTTTATTCATTCACTGTCTTATAAACTTGGGAGTATAAAATGTGCCAATCCTGTTCCGTGTAATATTGTGCAAATAACACACAATGATTTAACTGTCTGTTCATGGTTGGGTCTTCAGCTACAGTGTACAGTCTCTGTGCGTGTCAATATGTTTTTTCTTTGCAAAGACATTAAGTAAATTTGCTGACTCCTTATTTATATTCCCCAAGTATGAAAAGTGATTATGGTATATTTGCACTCTGTATTCTTTTTGCTTATGTTTTTTTTTCATTTTTATATTTATAGGACAAAATCCAAGTATCCTTATCAGTTCTTGAATCCAAACCTAATGATCTCAGAAACTTAGCAAACAAGAAAGAAAAGGAACTTGGAGACATACAGGTAAGTAAACTGACAGTGATGTGTTGCAGATGTCTTGAATGGAAGTAGTCTGTGACAAGAGTAAATGAGGCACCTGGCATGTCATTCAGTCTGCTTCATATATCATTTTATGGTGTAAGTATGTTATTAGTTAACAGTGAGCACTGCACGAAATCTGGTGTTATATTGTTATATAGCATTACCATGTCTGTGTTTGTCAAAGGAAAAACAGCTTCAAAAATGATCAATACACAGCAGGTTCAGGTTAAGGTACTTTAATCTTGCGGCAAGGAGACAAAAACATGTTAGTACAGAGTTTGTCTAACTAAAATCAGGAAGTGTAACCATCTTTATACATTTCTTACAAGACATTGCCTACTACGGCTGACATAGCAGATCACCAGTTCATAATATTGTTTCATTGCAGTTGTTTTCTCACATTTTCTGCTGACTTCTACAAAGTTTTATAAAAAATCTTTGAAAAACAGTGTGGCCTTGATGACTACCGGTTAGTTATAACTTTCTACTATGCAGTGTTACCATTCAAGGTACTATGGCTAATTTGAGCACAAAGCAAGTACAGATTCTTGAAGCAGTCCTTTGTCTTTCGTAATATCAAACTTTCCTGCAGCTGTGCATGTTCTCATAACATGAACAGAGCTAATTGTCCAAGTTGAATAACTTCATAGAAAACAGTATTGTTCTTATTTAATTTCCTGACCTAGCAGATAACCACCTGCTTCTCAGTACATTTCCAAAAGGCATAGGCATGGATTTTGCTGTGCTAGCAAACTAGGTCAGAGTGCACCTTGCAGTTTCAGAAAGCACAATTTCAGAAAGCATTTTTGCAGTTTCAAACAGAACTAATGCTGTATATAGAATAAAATGTGTTAACCCTTTTTGCTTCTAATAAGCACTAAATACATACATTAATATATATTTTTCTCACAGTGTTATGTTTAGGAAAAGTGAAACATTTCAATACCCAAATGGAGTCGTATTTTAATTCAGAAAGCAACTTGGAGGAACTAATGTTGTTTTCCTTCCATCTTATCAGTCTTTCTGAATGTGATTTGCAAAACTTAATTGTTAAGTAAAGTAAATAGTGTTAACATTTCAAGCACAATACATTAATTTATAATTTATTTAAAAAATGTAAAATACCTGCATTACCTATAAATAATTGTACTTCTGCGGTGGTGCAGCGATAGCGTTGTTGCCTCACAGCAAGAGGTTCTCCCGTTCGATTCTTGGCTTGGGTTGGGAGTGTCTTCTGTGTGGAGCCTGCATGTCCTCCCTGCGGTCGAGTGGGCATTCGAAAGACATGCATTGAATGGGCATGCCTTCATTGAAGGTTGGGCATTGGGCTGGCAACTCGACATCATAAAAAACAACTGCCAATCATTAGCGGACCGGAGTTCCGCTGTGGCGACCTCTAACCAGGAAAAGCCAAAAGACAAACAACAACATATAAATAATTGTCATTGTCTTTGCATCAGATATGCTGCTGAAGCCTGAGTCTGTGTAAAGTACACTTGTATAAGCAGTACTTCAAGAAGGCATGTTATCTGTATAGTCATTAGTAAGTTGTGGGTAAACTCAACTTGTAAACCATCTGAAAATTTCTCAGATTCATTCTGTGTGCTGCAAAGGCCAGGATCCATTTTACACTGCCTTACACCCTGATGTTACTTGTTCCAGACCTGCTGTATAATCCACACTGGGATATGGAATGCTTAAGTGACTGCTTCTATGAAGGTTGGAACCAAACAGCTAAAATTAAAGACTTTAGCTCTGAGGGGGGTCTATTTTCCATACTGCCATGGAGGGGGCTTCACTCCTGCACATCCTTGCTTTAATATACTTGGCTCCAAGGACATACAGTCTAGAGTGCATTAACAACTTTTAGGGAAATGGTTGGTTGCTTAAGTGGGGGCTTGATTGTGCCTTCACATTGACCAGTGCAATCTTCAATTCATAATGGTAAAAAAGAGTGAAGTGCTTGTATTAGACAAAAATCAGTACATGTCACTGTAGAGACAGTGATTATTTTATGTATTATACAATACATGTCACTGTAGAGACAGAGGTTATGTATTATACAGTACATGTCACTGTAGAGACAGAGGTTATGTATTATACAGTACATGTCACTGTAGAGACAGTGATTATGTTATGTATTATACAGTACATGTCACTGTAGAGACAGTGATTATGTTATGTATTATACAGTACATGTCACTGTAGAGACAGTGATTATTTTATGTATTATACAATCAAGACAAAAATAAGTGTAGAAGAATAAAAATATTTCAATGCATTGGCTGCATGACAGCTTACTTAATATCTAGATGGAAACAAAAGGTTGTGAGGCATGAAAAAATAAATTACTTTTTAAATCCATTACTGGAATGCCAGTCAAAATCAAGTATAAGAAAACCAGAAGCACTCAACTCAAACCACTTCTCCTTGCACTGCAGTTCTAATTATAATATATTCAGCTTTATTAAAGTACCAAGTAACATGCTGAAAGTAGAAATCTATGTGATGCCCCCACTTGTAAAAATGTTTCTTATCCAAAAAAGACCTGCTGCCTGACAACTTGTTTCATGGGGAAAACATGATCAAAGTAAAAAAATGAAAAGCAAACAAGAAACGAGCTCAAGATACATTGCTTAAAGGATTACTGTACAGGTTGTGGACCACACATGATTGGCATTCTGTTTAATTTACGGGTAAAGTCTGTAGAGATGACTGGAAGTCTCCAACAAGTGTAATGAGCTTTTTAAAATAATGGAATCCTGTCCTTTAATACCCAAGGCTTATACATTATCTAGTCAAGTATTCTCCGCATGGCAACAACAGAAAGGCGTTCAGTGTTGGCAATTCTTCAACAGTATGCTTATTAAAGTTTACTTGCATCTTACGATCTCAGACAAGCTTACCTTATGGTCATTAAAGCATTGCTACTTAAACACAGAGCAACAGTCACTTTGAGTAATAAGCATAAATGTGAGTAATAAGCATAAATCAACAGTACAAAAATATGACCAAAACCAGACCATTCTGCAAAATCAAGGACAGATGAAAAGCCACTGTAGTACTTGTGTCTACCTTGGATGGGGGGGACACACTGCATAACTACTCCTTGCCTTGCTTCGACACATCCAGAGTCACTACATGGGGGAGTGGGGTGCAACAAGTATGTCACAGTTTGAAATGTTTCTGGCTGACTTGTGATGGCCCTGACAGATTTGTCATACCTCTCAACCTCAGAGCAAGAAATCTGGACAAAGCCATACAAAGAAATGGGACAGAGGCCCACAAATAAGGACAATTTTTTAAAATATTGCTGTTATAAACTTAGAAAGCTAATAGAGGTCTTGCATTAGTATGAATTTTCTGAATGGTATGAAATCTGAAACTCAAATGTCTGTCATTATTTTCTAACTTCAGTCTTTAATTATTTGTCACTAATTTGCTAAAAAAACACAATTTTATGAAAAATGGACCAAAAATGTCATGTAAAAATATAAAATAGCAACACAATACAGCTAGGAACCTGTCAAAGAAGGGACACTTTAATATTAGTACTGCTAACTTGATCAGCTGACAAAATAAAATAATCTACATGCATTTTTGAAATAAAAGTAATCTGATTATTGCAGTTATTTCTTAATTATAAACCCTCCATGTTTTCTTCCAAAATTGCTATTTTGTGGAGGGATCATTAGGGGAAAAGCAACATTTTAAGCCAAAATCAGGGACAGTTGAGAGGTTTGGCTATGCCTAATTCTATAAAGCAATTTATTTGCACATACCTCTCAACCTGTTAATGCAATAAATCTGGACAAGGCCAAATATATTGAGGGAACATATAAACAGTACTAAAAATTGCTCTTGTATAAACTGGGACAGTTGATAGAACAGGTCTTATTTTAGCATGCATTTTTCTGAAGGTTATAAAGTCTGAAACTAGTGTGTCATTATTTAGTGACTTAATTCCTAAATGATTTGCCAGAAAACCACAAATTTTGAGGAACAAACCAAAAATAAGAAGCAAAAAATCTATTCATTCTTTGAAAATCTGGACAGTTGGGAGGTATAGTTCAGCTGGGGCTGTCTAAGTTTGCAGCCCTTCCCCCTCACAAAACCCTGGTCGAATGGAGCCTCCCTGCAGCCATTCCAATGATCCATTACTTTGCTATTTCACTCCATTTACCATAAACACTAATGTGCATACTGATTTACTTCTATGATAATTTGAACTTCATTTGAAAGTTTTATTTTGCATTTTACAGCACAAACACTAAGACATCTGCTAAAGAAACTTGGCATTAAAACTTCTCTGCCCTTGAAACTCACATCCATTGAAACAACATTAAAACCCACATTCAAAGAAAAATACATTTTACCCGTGGCAGATAAAAATTAATTCTGGGCTACTTTTAAATCATAGGCCCCTTGCATATGAAACATACATGTGCTCTTTGATACACCTTCCTATTTCTTTGAACATTTTTCCAGTAAACAATGAAACAAAACTGCCCAATTCAGAACATTTCCATCATAAAAGTCTACTCAAACTGCTACAGTCTACTATTATCAGTAAATATGCACAATTCTACAGTCCACCATTATCAGTAAATAATATGCACAATCTCTGAAGTAGTAAAAAAGTCATCTAAATAATTCCACGTTAAATAAATCTGTAACTAATGAAGAGGTTGCTGCTAGCAATCACCTTTATATTTCATGGCTTCACCGAAAAATAAAGTGTCTGATGCCCCTGAGGAATAAATTGCCTAAATTACATTAAAATAAGCTAGTAATATGGCAATAGGAAATGGATGGCAAACTGATAACAGGCTCATAGTTAGTATCTTAACTTTCAGTACAGCAGCATTCACCCCTTATGGGAGTAGAACCAACAACCTTCTGCATTAAAAGCAAGTGCACAACCTGTTGTGCTATTAGCAATGTGAGCCGACTTAGCATAATCAGCACTAAACTTCTCTTCCCCTGCAGCTCTCAGCTCCTTGTAAAATCTACGCAATACTCAACTACATCTCAGCTTCGCAGCACAAGAAGTCTGGAAAAAGCCACATTTATTGGGGTGGGTCAAAAGGGCAAAAACCAGGGACACATTAAACATTGCTTGTATAATCTTGGAAAATCTGCTAGAATAAAATGCTGTTACCACCATACATTTTACTGCCAAGGTCCCTGTGCAAAATAGTCAGAACAACATACCACTATGCCAAATCACCTGCTTTGTGAAAGAAAAATGCTGTGTTACCACAGTACGTTTTACTGCCAAGGTCCCTGTGCAAAACAGTCAAGAGCAACATACCACTACGCCAAATCAGCTGCTTTGTGAAAGAGAGGAAGACTGAAACTTAAATGGCTATCATTTAATGAATTCAGTTCTCACCATAGCTGTCAACCTCTTAGCACAAAACATCTGGACAAACCCAGTAATGAGGGAATACAGCCCTGAAACATATTCAGTGAATTCAGTTCTTGCCATAGCTGTCAACCTTAGCACAAAAAACCTGGACAAAGCCAATAACAGGGTATTACAGTCCCAAAAATAAGGACAAATTTCAAATAGTCATAAACTTAAAAACATGCTATAATAAAAGGTTGTGTTACTATATATTTATTGCTAGAATAAAAAGTTGTTTTACTAAGTCTGAAATTCAAATGCCTGTCAATTTTACTTCTGATGGAACAAAAACAATTTTCAGCAGAGGCCCAGGGAGAAATACTGTAGACACATGTCTTTGTAAAATGGCAGGACACCAGAGCAAATCCACACAAACACAGGGATAAGATGCAGACTCCACACAGAAGGCACCCAGCCAAGAATCAAACCAGAAAACCTATAGCTGTGAGGCAACAATACTGCCACTGCACCATCAAATATGTAAGGAAGTAAACATTCAGAAACCTGAAGTCTGAAATTTAAATGCCTGTCAATTTGTTAATCAGGACAGTCTGACTTGGAACAAAAAAAAAACAATTCTCAGCAGAGGCCCAGGAAGAAATAATGCAGACATGTCTTTGTAACATGGGAGGACACAAAAGCAAACCCACACAAACACAGGGAGAAGATAGACCCCCCCCCCACAAAGAAGGCACCCCAGCCAAGAACCAAACCCAAGAACCTACAGCTGTGAGGCATCAATGCTACCACTGCAGCATCAAATTTCAAGCATTACAATATTTAAAAAAACACAGATATTATGAGGAATAGATCAGATCAAATATGAGGCAAAAATCTGCAATTTTTTACAAATGGTGGTGGGTAGGGAATTCAGGTCTTTAACACCTGCATACAAGGTACAAGGTTCAAGCCTGAGGTATTCCCTAGCACACCACCATGAGTCTAATCACCAGTAACATCCCACCGGAGGCATTTTCTCTCTCACACACACACACCTGGTCCTGTAGTACATCCAAATCCCTGTCCGCAAAACCACCATACATCCAGTAAGTAAATCCCGACGAGACTGCAGAAGAAATCCCGCGCAAATCTGACCCTGCCCATTGCGAGATCTTCCCCTGCAGCAAACTCCAATCCAATCCAGATCCTTCCCCTGACTGAGGCAGTCTATGCAGTTTAAAACTGCATAGAATTGTGGGAGCGCTCCTGTCCATGATTCTCAATCAGGACTGCTGTGCGCATGCTCCATGCGCTAGACTGTCTCAGCAGCAGTACGCATGCACAAAGTCCGCGAAATTTAAAATATTTTTTTCTTTTTATTTTTTATTTTATCAGTGGTTTGAAGTTGAGGTGGCTGCAGTCCGGTAGTCCGATAGCACGGGCCGCCTCTGTATACAGTACATGTCACTGTAGAGACAGTGATTATTTTATGTATTATACAGTACACGTCACTGTAGAGACAGTGATTATTTTATGTATTATACAGCACACGTCACTGTAGAGACAGTGATTATTTTATGTATTATACAGCACACGTCACTGTAGAGACAGTGATTATTTTATGTATTATACAGCACACGTCACTGTAGAGACAGTGATTATTTTATGTATTATACAATACATGTCACTGTAGAGACAGTGATTATTTTCTGGTTTACTGTGGTTTTCAGGTGAATTTTCCAAAGTTTATAAGGTAAATATTAAGGCAGTGCAAAACAAATAACATGTCCACCAGTGCAGGAGTCTCTGAAAAATGCAGCTTGAGTTCCACCATTGAAGAGTGACGGAGCAAGCTGCACGTCTTCATGACGGGTACCATTTCTGCAGTAACTTATATCATATGGGTGGTATTCCAGGTTGTAAAATTCTGTCCACTGTGGTCAATAAGGCTTAGCGGTACATTTTTATACAGATCTAAGTTAAGCAAGTATGTCACTGGAATTAATGAAAGGAAGGAACTCGGAAGTACAGCTGCAGTAACTGGTAAATGTGAAATGTAAGCTAAACATAGAACAACACTACAACTGGAGAATGCTTGCTCATATCTGGTACAAAGTGAAAACATTTTGAGACCTTGTATCTACTAAATGGCATATTTTATGAATTGTTTACCACTTTTAGACAGGCTGTGGTAACTTTAGTACATACTCGGTTATAGCCAAAATTGGCAAATCTTCTGAACACTGAGGCGAATGCTTAGAGTTTGAGCAAATGCTGTGGCCAACTGTAAAATGAGGACTTGTTAACTCCACAATCCTGCATTAAAATGCTTTCCTGAAAAGGTCCTACTGCACAGCATGTAGTGTGCTTTGATGTACTGTGCAGTCCGTTATCTGTGGGTGAAATTCAGAGATGTACCATGTAGGGCCCATGCACAGAGAAATGCAGGGGAAAAAGACCCAGTTCCATTTCTGAGGTAACTAGACAATCAGGGCTGCAGAAGTAATTCATGACTGTGCACCAAGCAGGCAGCTGATGCCAAAGACGTATACAAATGAAATACACGGTACAAGTAAGAGTGCTAACACTGTTCAAAGAAGGTTACTGTGTGATAACACTGTTTACACAAATTATATTACATCACATTTACAAAGTGTGCTAGCACCAGTTTGGTATGAAGAAAGCACAACCTGTGACTCCCTTAGCTATTCCAACAGTTTGTACACACCCACATGGGGAAAATAACCTTCTTTTGTCCATGTTTCACTATATAAAGGTAAAACTGCTGCCGATTACAGCAGCAGCACAATAATGTCTGCTTCAGGCACTGGTCTAACATACATGTCCCTACAGCACATAGAGCAGGGAAAAGTTCTCATTCTTGTCACAACAGGAGTGGTTGTAGCAGCTGTTACAACACATCAGCACTGCAACTGCTTCCACAGACACCATGAGCTTTGTTTACTTTAGATAGCTTGTGTTCACTGTGACTGAATGTAAACACCAGATGCTGGTACAACACATCAGCACTACAACTGCTTCCACAGACCCCATGGCCTTTGTTTACTTTAGATAACTTGTGTTCACTATGATCGAATGTAAACACTTCAGATGCTGGAGTAACACATCAGCACTACAACTGCTTCCACAGACACCGTGGCCTTTGTTTATTGTGTTCACTATGATCAAATGTAAACATTTCAGATGCTGACGATGTGGTGCAGTGGGATTATGCCTCAGGAAGCACAGGTTATATTAGAAGCCAGAGTACTAAAGGAACTAAGGATGGATAGGAATTGGAGGCCAACAATGGCCCCACCATCCTTCAGGGAGGAGTTGGACAAGGCCAGCGAGGACTGGATATGCACAGTAGCATGATGGCACAGGTTTGCAGAGCCATGCTCTCTCACTGGCTTTAAAGTGGCAGGCACTGCACTGTGCTTTCTGCCCTGTGGGGGGTGGTAGGAGTATATCAAAAGTCTCTGTAACTCCCTATTCAATTTCTCCAAGTCTTTTGGGTTTGTATCACCATAATGGGAATGGACCCCTTGCCTAATTCAGAGCATGATTAAATTTCATAAAATTAGTGCTGTTTCATTCTTGGACGTTGGCAAAATGTGCTCCTATGCAGCACCTGCAGTGTGCCCAGAAATGACTCCTTCTGTAATTCATATGAAGTTACATGTATTGGTAGCATATCCAAGCACAATTACAAATTCTTAAAGACCTGTTGCTCCTGCTACTGTTAGAACTATCGGTGTAGCTCTCTTTCACATTGATCTCACTTATGTCTGTGATTTTTGATATTTATTACTACGTCTCTCTATATGTAAGACACATCACTGGGTGTACAACTTTATGGATCAATGCACTTTTGTCTTTTTGTCGGTGACTACTATATCTGATTTTCTCACATCTGTTTTTTGAACTGTTGGTAACGGGTGATCCCATGTGATATACACTTCATCATTCTCTGTAATGCTTTGTGGTTCATGTTTCCAGTGCTTCACAACTACTTTAATATCGTAATGTTTGCACAATCCTCAATGCAACAGTTTTGCCACATTATTTGTGTCTTTCAGCATACAGGTCCCTGCCATAGGTGTATCACATGCAGTAACAACTTGTGTGACTGTTTCTCATTCTTTTTTTTTTTTTTTTTTTTACAGAACTTGCATTTGTCTGTTTCTCCCACATATTCAATAGACTTTGCAAACCAGTTTCTACATAGTCTCCTATCCTGGGCCACTATTATTAACCTTTCATCTTTTGGTTTCATTTCCTCACTCCTTAACCCTTTGTGCATTAAATCCTGATCAGCATGAGGTTGTTCCTGGAGATATGTGTACTTGACACACTATGGCGTTTCCACATTTCTTTTGGTTTCAGTTCCTCACTCCTTAACCCTTTGTGCATTAAATCCTGATCAGCATGAGGTTGTTCCTGGAGATGTGTGTACTTGACACACTATTTATGGCGTTTCCACATTTCTTTTGGTTTCAGTTCCTCACTCCTTAACCCTTTGTGCATTAACTCCTGATCAGCATGAGGTTGTTCCTGGAGATGTGTGTACTTGACACACTATTTATAACGTTTCCACATTTCTTTCCTTCTCATCTGATCCTTCTGCTTATATTCTTTCCTTTGTTTTTGACACAGTCAGTTGCTGTCTGATTTTTGTCTACTTCTGGTTTGATTTCCATCCCCGCTTGACCCTGAAATGATTCTGATAAACTAAGTCATCTTAGACTTCTCCTCATGCTTTAAAATTTCCACCATGTTTTTACCTGGTGAGGTCAGCAGACATGTATGCAGTCCTACGATTGCACATCTGTAGGTGTAATCAATTTTAAGGAGGCCCATACCCCATTCAGAATGGGAATCTTGGTATAAATTGATTTTTATGTATCATTTGATACGCATGAAACATTTTTCTTGTTTTCCTGTCTAACTGATCCAATATGTTTTGGTGCCAATCACCCCAAAACTGTACGTTAGAACAGGAACAAATTGTTTTATAGCTTGGACTTACTTCTGGATGTCAAGGCAGTTTTCAGTATTAACTTTGGCCTTCTGATTACATTTGTTCATGTTTTATTATCAATCCTTCATCGATTCCCAATTATTTATACATTCCCTCTTGCTCAAGTTCCTTTATATCACATTCCTTTCCCAGAGTGATGTTTACTTGGTGCTACAGCCTTCCTGCTTTAAATGTTGCTTTTGTACATTTATCAAGACCAAATGTCATTCTTACATCATCTGAGAAAGTTGTAACCACTTGCAGTTGTGTTTTCAACTCCTTATGTGAACTATGCAGTTTTAAATCCTCCAAAAATGAACAAAATCATGTTAATTTCAAAACACTACATAACAAAGTGAAAAAAACTAATCAGCAGAGGTAAGAAGTCATATTATATTATTCCCAGCTTCAACTCCAGCATAAAATCAACCCCAGTAAATACATTTTGGCACTCCATATCTTCTGTACTTAACCCTGGAAGAAATGAAGAGCACACCCTGTCACCTGATACCCCTCCATCACATTGGCACTCCATATCCTCTCTACTTATAGGTTCATAAGTTCATACTAGGCTATCTGCCCTGAGGCATTTATAAGCCTAGCCCGAGTGTGTTTGGCTTTCGCCACCCTTTGATTCGAGTTTACCGTGCCCTTTTTAAGGTTAGTTTACTGTGCCTCTGTCTAGTAGTGACACTGAAGTAATCCTCGGGATAAACCTACGATCCCCCATCCACTCATCAAGATTCTTCTTGAAGAGAGTCAGTGAGGGGCTCTGCCTAATATGAACTGGGATTCTATTCCAGAGCAAGGGGAGCCTCTGGGTTATGAATCTATCCTTCCAACATGTTCTATTTATTTCTGTGCAGAGGTTCAGATCCCTCGAGTGTGTAGCTCTAAGGGATTTGGATTTTCTGAGGTGGAGCAAGTTCATTAATTCTAGGTTGGACATAGCTTTATATGTCAGGCATAGATCGCCTCGAAGTATGCGGTATGCAACTGAGTAGAGCTGGAGTTTTTTTAACCGAGCAGCATATGGCATCTGTTTGAGTCTTTTTGTGAGGTACTTTTGGGGTTTTTCTAGTTGCTGCAGGTGTCTGGTAAGGTACATCCCAAAAGGGGCATTGTATATTATGGGCCTGATTAGGGCTGCATAAAGGGGCACTATGACCTCCTTTGATCTAGATGTGAATCCTTTCATGATAAGGTGGGCTATGTAGAAGGTTTTTCTAACCACTTTGGCAATGTGGTTGTCAAAGGAGAGATTACTATCAGCTTGGGTCCCCAGATCCCTAATTACTTTCTCCGTACTTAATGGGTTTCCACCTATGTGGTAATTTGTGGGTACTTTGTTTTTGCCAAAGGGTATGACTATACACTTTTTGGCATTTAGCTTTAGACCGTGGCTCTGGCACCAGTTATCCATCTCTATGAGACCTTTTTAAAGGATGCTCATGTCAGCTGGAGAGGCAGTTATGGCTCCCAGTTTGCAGTCATCTGTGCACTTGGTCAGCCACAGTCCTCCAGTGTTAGCCTGTACCTCGGAAAAATATATACCGAACAAGAGAGGTCCCAGGACTGAGCCTTGTGGGACACCACTTGTAACCGGTTTTGAGTCAGACATGGCTCAAGCAATTCTGACTCTGTGGGTTCTGTCTTTGAGCCAGTTTGCAACCCATCTTGTGACATAGGGGTTTGTATTTAAGCTGGATAGCTTATCTATGATGCCTGAGTGGGGTATTGTGTCAAATGCCTTTGCGAGGTCCAGATAGGCTGTGTGGACTACCTTCCCTTCATCTATGGCCTTGATGACTGTTTCAAAGAAGTCGACCAGGTTCAAGAGGCAGGATCTGACCTTGACAAAGCCAAATTGGGTAGGATCTAGTGTCTGTAGGTCCCCAATGTCATTGTTTATGAGTTCCATGATGATCCTCTCCATAGCCTTGCAGACTAGGCTAGTCAGGCTTATGAGGCAGTAGTTTCCAGGGTCCGTCGAGGCACCACCTTTGTGGAGAGGGACCACTGTTGCTGTACGCCATTCATTGGGTACATATCCTGTAGTAAGGTTGAGATTGTAAAGCATTTTTACATGAGGGTTTAGTTCTTCTTGGAGTTCATGTAGTACGCAACCCAGGACACCGTCCAGTCCCATTGAAGCAGTGTTTTTTGCTTTTGGAGGGCGGCTTTCACCTGAGCATCTGAGATGCTAGGGGGGCTACACTCTGCTGGGATTGATATTTGCTCTTTTGGGGGGGAGAAGTTTGGACTAAACCTGTCTGCCAGGATATTGGCAATGTCTGTGGGTTCTGTGAATTTTTTGTCATTTAGAATCAACTCTGAGCATATCTGGGAGTTGCTCCCCAGGTTCCTAACATAGCTAAAAAAAGCCTTGTGATTGTCCTTAGTGTCCGGTGCAATTTTTTTCTCGAAGCTGGCCTTGGAGGATTTTGAGGGATCGTAATTTTTTGCTAGTACTGATCAGAGATGCCTTCCCTTTTAGGGATTTTGCTCCATCATGTAGTAGCTTCCTTCTTCTGTTGTACAGCTTGTTTATGGCTGGGGTCCACCAGACTGGACACCTGCCTTTGGATGATTGGGCCTTGGTTTTGTTAGGGATAGCATGATCCATGCATTCCTGGAGGTGTCCATAGAATGCGTTTATATAGGATTCAGCTGTTTGGGCCGTAGTTTCCCCTGGCCCGGGGGCCTTGAAGGATCCCACCTCTGTTTTGAGAGGTGTGAAGTTCGTTTTTAAGAAGTTTTTCACTGTGGTTTTCTGGGCTGGGGGTGGGGACGGGTTTTGGATATCTAGTGAGATTAATTTATGGTCTGATCTTACCAATGAGGGGTTTACTTCTGGTATGGAGCATAGAGTCCCCATGTTGGTAATGATCAGGTTGAGTATGTTATCCCCTCTTGTGGGAGTGGTGACTAGTTGTTCCACGGCATTTGAGTTTATAAATCCCAGGAACCTTTGGGCTAGGGTGTTGGAGCTTGAGTAATGTTCCCAGTCTATGTTTGGGTAGTTGAAATCACCCACTATGATGGTGTTTGGAGAGATCTTCATGTTCTCCAATGTTTTCAGGAAAGCTGAGTGGGATTCCTGATTTTGAGAGGGTGGTCTGTAGCATGCTATAAATTGAAAAGCAGTTTTGCCCACTGTTAGTTGCACATGGATGGTCTCCAATGCTTCGTGCAATGCCACTAACCTGGAGGTGTGGGTATCCTTGATAAAAATGGATACTCCCCCTCCTTTTGTGGTTCAGTCCGAGTTTTGGGGCCGAAAAGCATTTTATGAGGTATAACCTGGTAGTGCTGAGGTGCTCTCTGGAGCCTTGAACCAGGTTTCTGTCACTGCACATATGTCGATGTTCTCCCTGCTGAGGAGAGCTTCGAGTGCATGCATCTTGAGGTCTAGACTTCTGGTGTTTAGCAGCATTACCCTTAGTTTTTTGTTCATTGTGCTGTTTATGGAGGTGGGTTTGTCTTTTGAGCCTTGCCTAAAAAGGCACTAAGGGGGTGGCAAGAGCCTTTGCCAATATCCGAAAGCCCAGGGGTGACAGGTGCAAGCCATCCCTAGTGAAGCAACGTGGCTTGTCGAGCATGTCATCCAAGGCTGACAGACACTGGATCCCTTTTGAATGACACCAAAATTTTAGCCAATTGTTAAAATCAATCATTTTGTCTTTGTACTGCGGCATCATTCTAGGTGAGGGTAATATGCTACTAAAGGTCAGGGTCATACCGGCCTGGGCTACATGATCAGAGAGCTCCTCTATGTCTCTTTTCATGTAGTCGAGGGAAGTACGTCTCGGGTCATTCACACCAGCATGTACTACGACTGAGTCATATTTGTACTTACTTTGGAGTGACCTGAGTGCTTGCATTATGTGGCGGATCCTAGCGCCTGACAGGCAGCTCACTGTGACCTTCTCATTGTTCAGCCTGGTGAGC
This sequence comes from Protopterus annectens, assembly GCF_019279795.1. Classification (NCBI taxonomy): domain Eukaryota; kingdom Metazoa; phylum Chordata; order Ceratodontiformes; family Protopteridae; genus Protopterus; species Protopterus annectens. The sequence continues at coordinate 541,464,210 of NC_056727.1, forward strand.
GGGGCATCAGTGTGTCTGACTATAGAATCATCTATTACGAGTGTATCAGGTGTGTTATTCAGCCTTAAGGTCTGTGACTGCTTGGCACACAGACTTTGTGAACTATGTGTTGCACGTGTTTTGTTCTGTGGTAGCGTTTGCTTGGATGTCTGCTTTGGAGGTCTCTGCTGCTTTGGCAGATTTTTATTTAGAGCCTCTGAGTATGTTTTTGTGTGTTTATGTGATTGGTTTGCTGATGTTGCAGGACTATGTGAGACTGGATTTGTGTTGTGTGAGGTTCCCTTCTCCTCCTGACTGGTTACACCAGTTCTGAGTTGAGAGAGCTCAGCCTCCAGTTTGGCTATATAGTTGCATCTCTCACATATATTTGAACCGGTTTGGAGGAGGAGAGGGTTGTCCATGAACATGAGGCAGTTGTAACATTGCCTCAAGATTCCCAGATTCACCAGCTGGACTGGAGAGGAAACTATTAACTGACCTTTGGACATGCTAGAATAATATAGTGAACTCTTATCACTGAATTAAAAAGGACCAATGGGGGACGAGGTGACCGTAAAGAGTCTATGAGGATGTAGTGCTTTTAGTTTATTAGTGCTAACTTGTAAATTTGCTTTTTTGTGCAAGTGCTGGGCCTTAGATTTAGTATAGGGTGTTTAATTTGAGAGAATAGAGCAGTTCTAAGGGAAAAAGTGAAAAGTAGACTTTGTGGAGCTGGGAATAGTTTAAACCCAATTAACTGATGCTGCGCTATGTGCACAATCACGCAAAGCCGCGCTAAAGCAGGTTTTTTACGCAGGGAACTTCAAAGAGCTAGAAATGGCCCAAAACAGCCAATTACTACAGATTCTTGTGCTGAGGTCACTCCTCCTAGGGCAGATAGGCTGCTCAAGGCTCCCCACTCCCACTGGTGAGCAATGAAACTTCCTTTTGTCCAAGTAAGGAAATGGGCAACACAGGAACTATGCAAAAGTCCAGAATACAGCAAAGCCTGTATAGGGGACTATTCTAGCCAAGGAAAGGCGGGAAACAAGGATTTTTTTTTTGGTTTTTCTTTTTTTTTTCAGGAAAACAGCAGATAAATCACAGTATAATTAATGCACAGGCTAGCGCACTTGAGTGGGCAGCCTCAACAGTTAAAAATAGAACAAACAAACTTTTCAGCAAGTGAGGTAATGAAAACACAAATCAGCAGTGTAAACTCGCTTTTTGGCGAGAAAAGATGGTCGCACAGGTAGAGACAGAAAAATATACTTGTATCTGGATAGAAGTCACCCTTTTCATTTCTCTGCTGCTAGCACCACTCTGCAGGACCACGAGGAGCTGTTGCTGAGTAGGATAAGCGACTTAACCCTGGAAGAAATGAAGAGCACACCCTGTCACCTGATACCCCTCCGTCACATTGGCACTCCATATCCTCTCTACTTAACCCTGGAAGAAATGAAGAGCACACCCTGTCACCTGATGCCCCTCTGTCACAAATAGCCGAAAACTTTACCAAGCACTTCATAAACTCAATTTAGGACCTACTGACTAACACCATTAATGCTGGACCCCCACCCTTCAATCTATTCAGATGCCAACCCCAGACCATCAACTACTTCTAACCCTGTCATTATTAAACCCCCTACTCAACAAAATGTCATACAAACCCCATTCTCATTTCAGCCCATACCCACTGACACCATTAAGAAACTGCTACAAAAACTAAAACCCTGCTCTACCTCAGTTGACGCTCTCTCACCATACTACCTCAAACTGGCTGCTAACTCAGTCACCTACCCAGTCAGGATTCTTATAAATAGGTCTTTACCCGAATCAGAAGTCCCTGCAATATGGAAACAATCTCACATCACCCCGTCCACAAAGGAGATGACTCTTTTGATCCATCCAATTTCCGTCCTATATCCATCTTGTCACCCATATCCAAAATTCTTGAGAGAGGTATCCATCAGCAGGTAATGCAATATCTATTGCAAAACAATCTTTTAACCAAAACACAACAGGGCTTCTGACCTAGCCACAGCACACCTACAGCCATGTAATCTTTTGCAGACACTGTGAACAAGGCCAGAGATGCAGGATGCTATACAGCCTCATTATTCCTTGATCTCTCCAAGGCCTTTGACACAGTGTCTCCCCCTTACTTTTAAACACACCGTCTGACTTAAGCTTCTCACATAACACAGTAATATGGTTTCAGAGCTACCTCAAGGATCGTAAACAAGCAGTGAAATGGTCCAATGAACTCTCACCGTTTCTCCGCAACCTTACTGGAGTCCCTCAAGACTCCATCCTAGGTCTCCTACTTTTCAACATTTTCACAAACAACCTTCACACTGCCTCTCACCCTGGGACCCTCATTCAGTATGCTGATGATGCCACCATAATCTGCACTGCTCAATCGCTACCAGAACTACTTTCAAAAACTCAACAGTCCTTTATGCAGTTGAATCCTGGCTAAGAAATGCCCAACTCTTTCTTAATCCAAAGAAGACAAAACTATTACTCTTTCATGCCAAAAACACCTTCCCTGTCACTGATCATTTCAACATCCTTGCATCTGACAACACTGTCATAGAAACAGTGCAGGAAACCAAACTTCTAGGTGTTATCATTGACAGTAAACTTTCATTTGACCCCCATATACAGCAGAATATAAAGAAAACTCATAAAAAATTGGGATTCTTTTTTATATATAAACAAACATTTCTTTACTGCACCAACCAAAACTACCCTTGCAAAAACATTTTCACTTCCCTCCCTTCTTTATGGTGCCAGTATCTTAACTAACTTGCAAACTTCTACCCTAAGCAAGATGGAACAGTGCTACAACAAAGTTGCAAAGTTTGCCACAAACTCTAAATATTACACACACCCCTGTAAACCACGTCTAGAATTAAACTGGCTTGAATTCCCCAACCAACTTGCCTTTATTCAGCTGTCTACCTTGCACAACCTGATTTTTCAAGCCTACTGCCTGCCCTACACTAGCCCATCTAGTCACACCTTAGGATATAGCCTCATGACAAACCAAATCAGTCTCTACTATCAGAAGACAAAAATCGCTTAGCTATCTCAAAACCCACAAGAAAACCTGGACACACTCTGTCTCTATACATTGGAATTCATGACCTCTAGCTACCAGGTCTATGCCTGGCCTAACCAGGGTTGCCAGATTTCCAGCGCCCCAGGTAGGGACAAAAAAAAAGAAGAAGGTCTCTCACGGCAACTGAAGACCAAAAAAAAAAAAAGGTCTTTAATGCGGAACAGAGTTCCACATTAAAGAACTGAGCTCACTCTTATTTAGAACCTTTGCTATTGTTTATTACTCAAAATACTTTTCATAACATCCCTAGAATTCTTAATACTAATATTCATTTCTCTGCTTTTGCGGATGATTTAGTAATCTACTTTCAAACTCCATTATCTGATTACAGAAAAATAATGAATTCTATTGATTATTTTTCTTTGGTTTCCAACTATCTTTTACATTCTACAAAAACTCATATTTTTCCCTTAAATCATTTAGCACACAAATCTTTTTTGTTCCCAGACGATCATTTTCAGTTTACTTATAATATAAAATATTTAGGAATCAGTTTAGAACACAATAACAGATCTTCCTTTCAAAATAATATTAATAAATTATGGAACTCTATATTGTCTGATATGGACAGATGGAAACATCTAAACCTTTCATTTCTTTCAAGGGTGGCCATTATTAAAATGAATATTCTGCCTAAATTTCTTTACCAATTCTCATCATCTGATCAGATAATTTCAAAAATTTTTTTTGAGTCTGTAAATAAAGCTTTGGCAAAATTCATATGGTTCCCTAAATCTGTTAGAATTTCCTGTTCTAGATTGGCATTTTCAAAGGACAAGGGAGGTTTGAGTTTACCTAATCTTTATCTCTATTATTTCATTGTCTCATCCAATAAACTTCTTACTATCTCTAAATTCAATAACACTTCTTATCCAAATCACTCTTTATGGATAAAATTATGGTATAATTATGTAATTTCTAATCATTTAAATCCTGAAGCTATTCCCTTTATCTCTCTGGATAGTTTATTTATTAAAATATATCTACAGTATTTAAACAAAAGATTAGAAATTTCCAAACCTTACTCAAAATGTGTAAACTAGAAGAGATTTCGCACCATGTTCAGCCAATTCATCTAAACCCAAATATATTATTGGACAATAAACTTTTGAACTTAACAAACTATTCTTTAATCAAAAATCTAAAAGTAGGACATGTTTTGAAATATCTTGACTTGCCTTTATCTGACTGGCGTAAGTTATTGAAAGTAAACTGGAATTACTCACCAATTCTTACACAACTAAGAGCCATAATTAAAAACAAATTTGTATGTCTGGTCCCCATAGACTCACAATTGAAAAATCTTAACACGATTATCAAAATACTTTCATCATCTGATAAAATGCTCTCAAACTCATATAAATTAATTAATTCTTTAATGATGGACCACAACTGTCTTTTATCTAATGTTTGGTTGAATTATAATTCCCAATTGTCAGAATCTCAGAAAGTCCTGGCTATTAGACACACTAAGGAATTTATCCCTTTTAAAAAATTAGCATACACACAATTAATGATTAATAATGATGCCTACTTTACCCCAATCAAATTAAACAAATTTAACCCAAATAAGTCCCCTTCGTGTTCATGCTGTTCTCATCCCCAAGCAGACCTCCTTCATATTCTATGGTATTGTCATTTTTCTCACAGATTGTGGACATCTTTGAAAGTCAGACTGCAGAAAATGGGATATCAAAAATCCACGTTGTGGGAATTTGCTATTCTACATATTCCATTGATTCATCTTTCAAAAGTTGATATTCATGTTATCATTTTTATTTGCTCATTACTAAAACTTTATATAATACAAAATTGGATTGATCGTTCTAAATTAAAATGGGTTACTTTTCAGAAAATGGCTTTTAAATTTATTGATGCTCAAAGATACTTAGGTGGGAGTCCAAAAAAAAAAGCTATTAGAAAGGTTGTGTTAGAAAAGGTTCTAAACATATTAAATAGTTAATGTTAAATATTTTTTTTTTTTTTCTCTCAGGTTGCCTAACTTGTATATAGTGTACATATGGTGTATGTTTTATTTCTAAATAATTTATCAAAATCTCAGGAAGGTTGTTATCACTAGATGAATTGTTATATGTTCATTTATGCCTTCTTGTTATGTATAATCTTTTAATTGTCTTGTTATTCATATAAAAATTTTTTTGAGAAAAAAAAAAAGAACTGAGCTCACTCAGTAGCTCTGCACTAAACATGGAGCTTCTCGTGTTTAATGCATTGCAGTTCCGCATTCAACACAAGTAGCTCCGTGTTTAGCGATTGGCCCGTATACCGGCATATGGGCCAATCAAAAATCGCTAAACACGGAGCTTCTCGTGTTTAATGCAGAACACAAGAAGCTCTGTGTTTAGCAATTTTTGATTGGCCCGTATGCCAGGTATACAGGACAATCAAAACAAAAAAAAAAAAAAAAAAAAAACGTAACGGAGGCTGGCCGGGATTTAAACCGGCAGGGCGGGACTCAGGATCAGGCTGCTGATCTCGGGACAGTCCCGCCCAAATAGGGACGTCTGGCAACCCTGGGCCTAACCCATTTCAAAACCTCTTTAAAAAATCATCTCAAAAATACATGGCTCTACTCCTGCATAAAGCCTGCCTAATGCTCAGGTCTTCCTCTTCTTCTACACTAGCCTCATCGTCCCCTTCTGTCGCATTTCAGTCCCTCACAGACTGCAAGATCCTAAGGCTCTTCTAACTCCTCTGTTTCTATACCATATCCTTGAGCTACTGCTCAGGCTTTATTGCTTTTATTAACGTGCTCCTCTGTCTCTCTCTCTAAATATATTTATATATATCTGCATCACTGACTTTCTGGCTGCTATTTTCCTAACTGAAACTAACATTCTATTTTTCATGTACTTGTAGCAGTCAATGTTCTGCATTGCACTACCTATTACTATTGTTTTGGACACGATCTACATCGTGTATGGTGAGAGTGACTATTAATTGTCTGTAATGTTTTAACTCTGGAATTGTCTAGATGTGTAGTAATATTTTGCAACATCTTGTAACATAGTTTGTTCTTTCAACTTATTTTTGTAAAGCATTTCTAATGTAATTTGTATTGGATTGGATTACACTGCATTTGTATTGTACTGTATGTGGGGCTTTTCTCTCCGGGCCTCTGCTGAAAATGTGTTCTCTAGACCCAGTCAGACCACCCCGGTAAACAAATGTTAAATAAATAATAATAATTAAAAAGTAGATGAGAAGTCTTTCTAAACAAGATTGTTTTCTGGAGGCAAATTGTAACCATAGCCTAATTTTTTAAGTAAACTGCTTAATGGGTGAAGAGCAAGACAAAACCGTATCGGTGACAAACAGTCACCCTAGAATATCCCCCCTTTAAGTTTTTATCCCTGAGATAGTAATTTGCCCTTTGTCATGGCTTAATTACAAATTGGTTTGCCTCTGTTTTGTGGTTGCTGTACTTTAATTGATCAAGGTAGGGTTTGTCTTGTACATCTGTAAGCATTCCTTTATTCATGAATGTGAGATGCTGACACGTTTTTGTTTTTGTATTCTATAATGCCATACTTAAATTCTTCCCCATTTTACAATTCTCTATTATGGTTTTATTTAACAACAAATGATCTTTTGTTCATAGGTTTGTAGGAGATTACTAGGTTAATGGCCCTAGGGTCTTTACAAGCCTGGCCTTATAAAAACCCATGTACCCCAATTGACCATAGTTAGGTGGTCATTGTTAACAGAGTGCATCTATGATCAGCACCGACTGCCCCTGTCCATGAGGGACATGGGTGCCACTCCGTGTGAATTTACATTTAGCCATCCAGTTGTCTAGTTGTACTTAAATAGGGTCATTGAGAAGCTCTGCTTCACTTGCAGTGAGAGCTTATTTCAGAGGAACGGCAGTCTCTGGGAGATATATCTGTCCCTCCCACATGTCATGTTAATGTCACAGGCTAGGTTGATACCTCTGGAACAAGTGGCACTTTGCCTAGGTGACTTGCAGATATGCAACACTTCCATTAGGACAGGGTCAGAGACTGCTCTGTAGGCCAGGCACAGGTCACCTCTCAGCAGCATGTGTGATACAAAGTACAGTGACAGGGCTTTCAGTCTTTCCTTGTAGGTCATGTTTTGGAGGCCTTAGATTCTCCTGCTTAGAAACCTCTGTGGTCTCTCCAGTTGCTATAGGTGTCTGGTGAGGTACATACAGAAGGGAGTACTGTACTCAGTTACTGGTCTGATAAGGGTCGAGTACATTGGAGTTTATAAACTCTCTTTGGTCTTGGATGTGATGCCGTTATGTATGAGATGTGCAATGTAGAAGGCTTTCCTTACCACTAAGGACACATGACGGTCAAAGTTTAGATTACTGTCAGCTTGTGTTCCCATGTCTTATACCACTGGGTTTGGGCTTAGAGGGGCACTATCTGTATCATATTTAGCAGGGGATACTTCTTTGCCAAAGGGGATAATGAGACTTTTTTTGTGGTTAGTTTTTGTCCGTGGCTTTGGCACCAATCATTTGTCTATGTCAGTCGCTTCTGTAATATGTTAGCATCGTTGTGAGAATCTATGATTGCACCCAGGTTACAGTCATCTGTAAACTTCTTAAGCCACAGACCATCTACTTTTGCCTTGACTTCAGAGAAATAGATTCAAACAGAAGAGGGCCCAGTAGAGATCTTTGTGGTACACCATTGGTAACTGATCTACTGGTGGGCGTGGACTCCCCAACTTTGACAGTGTGCATTCTATGGGTGAACTAGTTGGCAACTCATCTAGGGACAAATGCATTAATCCCTAGCTGGGAGAGTTTTTCAATGATCCTGAGTGGGGAATTGTGTCAAATGCCTTGGCTATATCATGATAGGCGGTATGTACTGCTTTCCCCTCATCCAGGGCTATGGTAATATCCTCAAAGAAGTCCACCCTTGACAATACCAAACTGGGTCAGGTCAAGAGTTCGAAGGTCACCTATGTCCTGGTTAATAAGTTCCATGACGATTCTATCCATGGCCTTGCAGATAAGGCTGGTCAGGCTATTGGGTCTGTAGTTCCCAGGGTCAGTTGATGGACCACCTTTGTGCAAGGGGATTACTTTTACTGTTATTCACTCTGCCGGCACAAAGGCAGTGCTCAGGTTGTGGTTTAAGACAGTGCTAAGTGGTTTCACTAGGTCTTGTTTTAGATTGTTTAGTAAGCAGCCTGGGATGTTGTCTGGTCCCACAGAGGTTGTATTTTTGGCCTTGGAGAGTGCTTGTATAACCTGTTCTTTGGAAATACTCAGTAGAGGACTGGTGTCAGAAATGCTATGGGGTATGGGTGGTGGGGGCAGGGGGCTGAAGTTATCACCAAATCTGTCAGCTAGCAGGTTTGTAATTTCTTCAGGTTCAGTGCGAGTGGTACTGTCCACTATATGTTTAGCACACAGCTGGGCATTCCCTTTTAGGTTTCAGACATAGCTAAAGAATGCCTTATGATTGTCTTTAGCTAGGGTTGCTAATTTAGTCTGATAACTAGCTTTAGTGAACTTAACAAGAGCTCTGATTTGCTTGTTTAAGCTGTGGGAGGGTATTCTTCCTCTGGTGAGTAAGTTCTCTCTTGTTGTTCGGTATCATTTTCTTTCTTTTGTTATATAACTTATTTATACTTGCAGTCCACCAAGGTGGCTTGTTTTTTCGAGAGGACCTGGTTTTAGTCCTGACAGGGACAACTGAGTCAATACATTTGGTTAAGTGGCTATATAAAGCATTTGTGTACTCCTCTGCATAGGACTCATTGTTGGCTGTGTTAGGAGGGGCTTTGAAGCCTTTTATACCTTTGCTCTGGAGAAATTTTTCAGTGTATGCTCCTGTGGTGGGTCAGGTCTGATCTTTATTTCAAACGAGACAGATTTAAGGTCTGAATTAACCAGGGAGGGCAACACACAGGGGGTAGTGCAATGGCCCCCCATATAGGTGAGTACTAAGTTATGATATTTGAGCCCCTTGTGGGGCTGCAGACTAATGGTTCCAGGGCATTTGAAGTAACAAAGTCCAGGAAGCTCAGAGCAGTCATGTTTATACTCATATAAGTTGCCCAATTGATGGACGGGTAGTTGAAGTCTCCCATAACCAAGCTGTTTGGTAGTATATTGAGTGACTCTAGCAAGTCCAGGTAGGTGGTGTAATTCCCCTGGTTCATGGTGGGGGTCCTGTAGCTAGCTGTGATGTGGTAGGATATTTTACCTATAGTTATTTGGACCTGGAGAAGCTCAAAAGAATTGTACTGATTTACCAGTCATGAGGTGTATTTGGATTTAATGAATTTTACACCTCCACCTTTGGTTCTTTCATGCTTGTTTTGGGGTCTGAATGTGTGAAAGATATTGTTGCCAAGTACAACTGGGATGCTCTCTGTGGCCTTGAACCAAGTCTCCATGACTGCACAGATGTCAGCATCTTCCAAGCTGAGGAATGCTTCCAGGGAGTGCAGTTTACTGTTTAGACTCCTAGCATTAAGCAGCAAGATGTTGAGTTTGTCTTTGTCTCTAGTGGATCTTTTTACATTGGAAGTTATGTTGTTTTTACATAGCCTAAAAAGGCACTGTGGGGGTGGCAAGCATCTTTGCTAGTGTTCAAAAGCCTTGAGGAGACAGGTGACAGCCATCTCTGGCAAAGCATCGTGGTCTGTTGACAGTGTCTTTTGAGGCTAACAGATACTGGATCTCCCTGGAATGACATCAGAAGCTACGCCAACTGTTGAAATTGATCATTTTTTTGTCTGCATTGTGGCATCATCCTAGGTGAAGGTAGAATGCTGCTTAGGGCTATGGACATACCTTCTTGGGATGCATAATCTGAGAGTTCGGTCATGTCTGTCTCAATCAAAGAGGTACTTCTGAAGTCATTAACTCCAACATGTACTTTGACAGAGTTATAACGGTAGTTGTTGCTGAGCGATTTGATTGCATACATGAATTGATGGATCCTGGCACCTGACAGGCAGCTGACTGTGACCTTCTTGTCCAACCTGGTGAGGGAGACATCTATGTGTCTCCCTACTGAGTCACCTATTACCAGGGCATTTGGTTTTGAGGGTGTTTTGCCTTAGGGGCTTAATTGCTGAGACACTTTTATGTGTTATGTGTAATGGTGCATTCTGTTCGTGTGCCAATATGGTGTGAGTTGTTTGTGCTTGGGTGGTCTCTGGTCTTTTGGTAGGCTCTTGGAGAGTACCTCCGCAAATGTGCATTTGTGTCTTGACTTTATCTTGTGTAAGAGGAGAAGTGTGTGGGCTGACAACCTGTTTGATGACTTGTTTATTGTTATGTGAGAAGACTAATTCAAGTTTCATGGTGTAGTTACATCTCTCGCATACTGTATTTGTTTGCTTTAGGAGCATGTGGATGTCAGTATACATGAGGCAATTGTTACATTGCTTCAGGATGCCTGTGTCAATCAGGTTAGCTGGAGAAATGTTGGGAAACTGACTGTCCATAGTAGCAGGTAATTTTTTAAGTACTGGTTTATGAGAGGGGAAATCAAATCAGCTATTGCTCTGGGGTAAAAAAAGGACTCATTCTATAGAAGATCAGGGTTGAAAAGTTGGCAACGCTACTCTGTGCTCAGCTGAACTATCCGCAGTACAGAAGTGAGTGGCTGAGTTGTCTAAGAGCAGTAGGGAAGCCTGGTATGGTTTTACTGACTGGAGACTAGGAAAAAAGTGTTTCAAGGTGTTTACATCTATGCAAGGCACTACTAATCCCTGTTGTGTAGTGCACAGCTATACACAAACACAAGGCTTACATACAAGAGGAGTTAAACATTTTTAACACAGACTACCTGATAGAAAAACCCAAAACTGAGCCTTTTTCCAGTAATCTCCAACTCAGAAGTGTCCTGAGCTACACACTTATGCAACAAGAGTGCAGGGAGGCCCTGTTAATCTAAGAAGGCTGTTTCAGTGCTCAAGTGATAACAAACAGTCTAGATTCAGCATGTTCCATGCAACTTTCTTTTGTTCTATTGTCATAACTGATTTTTTTTTTCTAAATGACTACAAACATTTTGCACCAATTCCAGTGTATAGTTCATATATATCATTGGACGTTAAGTTACTGGCCTATATTTTTATAGGCTAGCTTGCAGGTTCACTCTTAAGGAAGAGTATAATTTTTCAGTTTCACTATAAACTATTGAAATTTCAGTACATCTAACCTCTGATCGTGGAAGACCAGAGGATCAAAGTACTGAACTATCGAACCTTGTGAATGGAGATCACTGTACAGTGCAGATTGAGAACTTTACCATTATGTTCAGTGTAGTGAGATCTCACAGTTGGTATATTTAAGTAGCAGGGGGTGTGGGGAGTGCAGGGGGGCTTGACCCCCTGCAAAAATGTGAAATGAGAAATTTTTTTTTTTTTTTTTAGTTTTTTTTTGGTTCAATATTTCAGTACTTCAGTCCTCTAGTCTTCCATGATCAGAGGCTCAATGTATTGAAATTTCAATGTTTCATAGTGAATCCCATTTTTCCTGTTAACCAGGTTGGTACCCTTTTGGGGTGAACATATTGTCAAAGGAAAAAACTTCAAAGACCAATACACGTAAGGTCAGTTAAGGCATGTTTAATACTTCGAAGAAGGCACAAATCCTTTTCAGCACACTATACTTTAATTAATAAACGACTCTTCAGTCCACCAAAGGAAAAAGTACATAAAACGACTTTTCAGCCCACCAGTAAATCACATTAACGCGATTCCACACACACACTGCGTTTTCGTTTCTAAAAACTTCATCAGATGGAGACAAATGCATACCTAAACACACCCAATTTATACACTTCAAAGTAATTAATTAATTAAAGCACTTAATTAAAAAGCAGTCCTACCATACATTTAAAGGGCTAGAATCTATAATGCATTCAGCAAATGGAATAAATACATTTTAAAACACATCAAATACTCAAGTCTATAACTTGAAATAATAATACATTAATACTTCAATATTTAAAATATTATTGAAAAAATGACCATCAAATTTGTTCATTAATAAGTAATGTAATACATTAATCTAGGGCAATGTCAAAACAAATATCTTATTGACACCATCCACTATTAAAACTTAATAGATCTAAATAACACATAAATATTAAACATTTCAGACATATATGCTCAATGCCCCTATATCTGCACAAAGAACACTATTTTTATAGCCAGTAGGGATAGGTTGATTCAGAGCAAACATTTTGCTAACTGTGATACCTATGGGATTGTGTATTTAGGGTTGTGTGACCATTGCGATGCATTCTATATAGGAAAATCGGAAAGAAAGTTAAAAAATAGAATATATGAGCATTATTATGAGATTAAAATAAAATGTACTAATAATGCTTTATACAGACATAAAGTAAGTTGCCAGGAAGCAAAATTTAGCTTCTTTGTTTTGGAAGTTGTGGAAAAAGATGTAAGAGGTGGCCCATGGGAAACCTCAATTGAATATAAAGAATTACTGTGGCAACTTTCTTTGGATGCTAATAAATTCCCAGGGCTAAATGATGCCATCTCATTGGCACCTGTGCTAAAGCTGAGATCAGCAAAGCTTTAGTCTTTTTGAAGTAATATTAGCCTACCTATATATGTATGCAAATTATTTTACAGTTTATTCTAAATTATATATTATATGTCTGAAATGTTTAATATTTATGTGTTGTTTAGATCTATTAATTTTTAATAGTGGATGGTGTCAATAAGATATTTGTAGTATTGAAGTATTAATGTATTATTATTTCAAGTTATAGAATTGAGTATTTGATGTGTTTTAAAATGTATTTATTCCATTTGCTGAATGCATTATAGATTCTAGCCCTTTAAATGTATGGTAGGACTGCTTTTTAATTAAGTGCTTTAATTAATTAATTAATTTGAAGTGTATAAATTGGGTGTGTTTAGGTATGCATTTGTCTCCATCTGATGAAGTTTTTAGAAACGAAAACGCAGTGTGTGTGGAATCGCGTTAATGTGATTTACTGGTGGGCTGAAAAGTCGTTTTATGTACTTTTTCCTTTGGTGGACTGAAGAGTCATTTATTAATTAAAGTATAGTGTGCTGAAAAAGATTTGTGCCTTCTTTGAACTGTTCTGGTTTTGATACTGTATGGTTGGTTTTTTGAGCAGCGATTCTGTTTTGTTTTTGGTTCATATTTAATACTTGCCACAAGGAGACAAAAACATGCAAATACAGAGTTTGTCTAACTACTAACAGGAAGTAAGCCATTCTTATACTGTTTTACAAGACATTGCCTTCTAAGGCTGACGTAATCAAATACAACTTTCAGTATTGTTTCACAGCAGATGTTACTCAAGATTTTCTGCTGACATGACTAGATTTGTGAGAAATCTTTTGAAAAACAATTTGGCCTTGGAGACCACTAGCTAGTTACAGTTTTCTACTGAGCAGTGTTACAATTCAAGGTACTTTTCTAACTCAGGCATAAAGCAAACACTGATTATAGTTCATATTCTTCAAGCAGTCTTTGTTCTACTTATCTATTATTTCTGCAGCTGTGTATTTTCTCATAGCACAAACAGAGCTTCTTGTCTAAGTCTTAACATTATAGAAACTGTATTGTTCTATTCATTATTTTCCTGACACAAGCAGAAATCATCTGCTTCTCAGTAAATTTCCAAGGCATAAGCAAAGATTTTTTTAGCTGCGCACATCTCATGACAAATACAAGGTCAGAAAGCATTTGCAGTTTATACAGATTTATGCAGTATGAAATAGAATAAATGTGTTAAGCCTTTTGGGCTCTAAATGCATTAATACACACATTAATACATATTTTTCTAACATTCCCCTCCCATTAATACTTTTATTCTACTTTCAAAAAAGCATAAACAGTTTCTTCTCTTAACTTCTTCCACTCAGGATTTGCAGTTAAGAGAGTCATTCAGTTTAAACTTATGAAATTGTTTCAGTCTTTAACAGTTCTTCAAACTCGGTACTTTGATATAAAGTTTCAGAAACTGACATGTCTATAAAGTCTTTAATCAGTCTTTTCATGCAGGGGATGCCGCAACAAACACACACTCCCAATAGGAGCATGCCCACACAAATGGCAATCAAGATGTTCATTAGGATGGTACTCCACCCCCCCAAATAATTTCTGGAAAAAGTATGTCAGTGGGTTTGAGCCTGGTTTGGTCATGGCTGACACTTGCTGAATCACCTCAAGATGATTGTCTATTTCGTGTTGATGGTCAGGAATATAAGAACAGCATTCTTCTTGGATCATTACTTTGAGAAGTTTAGACAGTTTTCTCAGCTCCAAAATCGATTTCACTGCTCCATATGCTGGTAATATGCCTGCCCATGATATAACAGTATCACTCAAGTCCATATGTGTCAGTTTATCGCTTATAGAATGATGGTTTCTCCAACCCGCATCGATTTGTCCCACTGGATTTTCAGGTTTCCTGACAGGTTTCTTGGTGACCTCACGGGCATTCCAAATTTTTCCTTGAGGCAAAACTGCAGTGTGTCGTATGGCCGGAACCAGGTAACCCAAAAAACAACTGCCGGACCAATTCTCAGGTAACCATTTGTATGCTTTTTTGCCACACACAAAATAACAATCCTCTACATTAGTAGTAACTTTGCTATTAATATACACTTGCCCTGCATGAAACATTTTCTTGTCAATTATAGACAGTTGCTTAAAAAGAACAGAATTATGTTGTACTTCATTAATTGTTTTATGCATCAATTCAAGAAATGAATCATAGTCTGTATTACAATAAGAACCTGCATTGTTTGCTTTGGTGTAACATCTATAAGGAACAGTCACATTGCAGTTGCTCCAACCCACCCGAACAGTATCATTTTTATAAAAACACACATTTCCCTTCTGTGGAACAGACAAGTGCAATGCTATTTTATCTTGTGATTTAACGGTTGAGGTATCATAAATCAAGTTTTCCCAGGTCTCATTGACCCCTAGGGGGACTGCAGTCATTAATAATCCCCCGAATGTTGTTGGTAAAGCTGTACAAATCCAGCAATTCGAAACATTAAAAGTTTCAGCATAACATATTTAATTGCCTGGTAAGTGTTAAAGTTCGGGTGCCAGTCTATGAGTAACGCTTCACGTTTATTCAGTTCAGCTTGTGTGGCTGGGAAAAGGAAAGGCCACAGCAAAAAGATTATTGTCACCAGTATAGTTAACAGGATGATCATGCAATACTTCTGAGGAAATGGTTGTTCTGCATTCCTGTTTGCTCTGGATTTTGTCATTTTTACTCTTGACGTGTAACAGTAACAAGATTTTTGTCTAGTTCAAAGTTCTTAACTAGTTTGCACTGTGTCAGGTGAATCCAAGATGCTTGCTCCACAATCTTGACTGCAGTGGGTGTTGACAAGAGCACTTGATATGGGCCCTCCCACTTTGGTGATGTCCAATTCTTCTTCTTGATAACTTTCATCCAGACCCAGGCGCCTGGGGCCACTGCCGCTTCTGATGGTCTGGTTTGTTCTTTATCTGAAACAGAATTTAACTGCAACAAATGTTTAGAATTCAACAAATTTCTCATATACTCAGCAAGTGTACAGTCAGCTTCCTGGTCTGCGGGCATGAGAGGTTAACAGTTCTCATGCTCAACAGTGCCAGGGGCAGACAGTACACCCAATTTCTCTGTGTTTCTGCTATTACCTTTCTTAACTTACTTTTTAGAATCCCATTGTGTCTCTCTACTAACCCTGCAGATTGAGGGTGATACACACAATGATTCTTTAAAGAAATCCCAAAATATCTACTTAGTTGTTGTATGGTTTGGTTTACAAAATGTGTGCCATTATCACTGTAGATCCTTTCCAGTATGCCAAATCTAGGGATGATTTCTTTAACAAGGGTTTTCGCAACAGTAGCTGCATCTGGATTTTTGGTCGGAAAGGCTTCCACCCATTTGGAAAACATATCTACAATGACAAGACAATACTTGAAATCCATACAGATAGTATGAAACGGATATGGTGGTGTAGGGAAACTCCCTTGCTTGGGCTTTAACTCCCCTTGTGCATGATGTTTATTACAAACGTGGCATGACGAACAAAAATTTTAAGTGTAGTTTATGAATCCATATGTTGTGAACACTCGGTTCACCAGCTGTACCATCCCCCCTGTTGAGACATGGCATTGCCCATGGCTCAACAAAGCTGCATATCTAAACAAATTAGATGGCAATATCGGTTTTCTCTCTTTGGAGATGTACAGCCCCTTCTCGAGAATTGCTCCTCGTTTTATCCATCTTTGTTTCTCAACTTGCGTAGTAAGTGTCTGCATTGTTTTCAACATTTCTAAGTCTAAAATCTCAGAAGGTTGTAATTCCTCATTCAAAAGAAATGCTTCTAAAGCTGCCTGCTTTGCAGCTGTATCAGCTCTTGCATTACCTTTTGAAATTCTATCCTGTTGCTTGGTATGAGCTATGCATTTACAAATAGCTACTTTCTGAGGTAACTGAATAGATTCTAAAAGATCTAAAATAAACTGTGCATGATTGATTGGTTTGCCAGTAGATGTTATCATTCCTTGATTTTTCCACTGTTGCGCAAAAACATGTACAGTAGAAAAAGCATACTGGCTGTCAGTAAAAATGTTCACACATTTACCCTTTGCTAAGGTACATGCCCATGTCAAGGCAATCAATTCTGCTGCCTGTGCAGATAAGTTGTGTGGTAAAGATTTTGCTTCTATAATCTCAGTATCAGAAACTACTGCATATCCTACTAGGTTCTGTCCTGTAGGACCCCTCTTGCACGAGCCATCCACGTAGTATGTCACCTCAGCATCATCCAAGGGAACATCCGTGAGATCTTTTCTAGGCAGTGTCTTTTGCTCAATCTCCTGCAGGCAGCTGTGCGGTGTGCCATCTGCAGGACTTGGGAGCAAGGTAGACGGATTCAAAGTTGTGCATCGTTCAATTGTCTTGTGAGGTTGGCTCAACAATATATTCATACAGGAAAGATGCCTAGCAGGGGAAAGATATGCTACTTTTTCTTGCAATAAAATAATCGCGACTGCATGAGGCACTCTCAATGTGAGAGGGTGGAACAACACTACTGAGGCCGAAGCCTGTACTGCCATTGCAGCTGCAACTACTGCTTGTACACAGTGGGGTAAAGACCGTGCCACTGGGTCCAGTTGTGATGAATAGTAAGCAATGGGGCGTTGCTTGTCCCCATGCTGCTGCTGTGTTAACACTGATGTCATATAACCTTGCCTACAATCTACAGTTTGGAAAAAACATTTATGATAGTTTGGTAATCCTAAAACTAATGAGGATGCTATTAACTGTTTCAATTTGCAGAAAGCAGATTCTGCTTCTAGTGTCCATTGTAATAAATCTTGTGCTGACATAGGCTTCTTATATATCAGGTTAGTCAACGGTGCAGATTCCAAAGCATAGTTTGGAATCCAGCTCCGACAAAAATTGGTCGTACCCAGGAAGGACATCATTTCCCTCTTAGTAGTGGGTTTTGGTGCTTGCAAAATCGCTACTTTTCTGTCCTCATCTAATGTTCTACCCTCTTTGG
Source organism: Protopterus annectens (assembly GCF_019279795.1). NCBI lineage: Eukaryota > Metazoa > Chordata > Ceratodontiformes > Protopteridae > Protopterus > Protopterus annectens. The sequence goes on from NC_056727.1 coordinate 541,481,872, forward strand.
ATATTACATATCCTAGGTATTTAACTTGTTTTCTCCAAAGCTGCAATTTATTTTTGTTTACTTTATGTCCTTCAGTGGCTAAAAATTGTAATAACGCTATGGTATCTTCTTTGCAATCTTGCTGGGTGGGGGCTGCCAGCAGGATGTCATCAACATAAAGTAAAATCTGACTGCCTCTCAGTGGGGTAAATACCGCCAAGTTGCTTGCCATCTCTTGTGAGAATATTGTTGGACTTTCACAATATCCCTGTGGTAGTCACGTATATGTATACCTTTTCCCCTGAAATGTAAATGCAAACCAATGCTGGCTGTCAGGGTGTATCGGTATCGAAAAGAACGCATTGCTGATATCTACCACAGAAAAATATTTCTGTTGAGGTTTTAAATCATTCAACAGGGTGTGTGGATCTGGCACCGTAGGTGCCCTTGGTATTACTGCGTCATTTACAGCTTGTAAATCTTGGACCATACGCCATTCTCCATTTGCTTTCCTAACAGGAAATAAGGGTGTGTTACATGGTGAATCAGGAGATTCCACCAGTACTCCTTCCTTAAGTAAAGCTACTATAATAGGTTTGATTCCTACCTCTGCATCTTTTCTCAAGGGATACTGTCTCTTTTGTGGTCTAAATGCTGACTTTGGCGTGATAGTAACTGGTCCTGCTGTACGAATAAGTCCTACATCTGATTTTCCTGTTGACCAAAGAGTTTCTGGTATGCTTTGTAAGGCATTTTCTTCCTCTTTTAATAAGAGTTCTAATCAGCTGTCCTCGCTAGACTGTAAGTGTACAGCTGGGTGGGTCTGAGTTATCCAATTTAACTTCTGCTTTTGTACTCCCTGTTCTGACAGTTCTAACTCTGTCTGTTTTTCCCATCTCGTGACTTTTTCTCCTAAGTCTGCCCATTTTACATTCTTGTCCTTAGTTAAGCTAACATGTGGTAATTGATTAGATTTATAAAGTGCAAAGAACTCCTGAGGCAATGAACAGCTGGCTACACTGTTCCCTTCTATGTCCCAGTACAGATTACGTTATACTAATCTGTTTGCACGGTTTCTAAACAATTCTTGCTCATATTCCTTGTCAGGTCCTGGTGTGCTACAATAATACAGAGTACAGTGCAACAAATGTTGTTTATCAATGTTAAGGGAGGGGAACTTGCTGATGGCTACATTCATCAACGCTTCGGTTACTGCCCCTGGACCAGTTGTAACCAAGTCCTGGCTGTACCAATAAAATGTTTCACCCTCCGATCACACTGCAAAAGTATCAATTTGTCGCTGTGCTTCCATACCCTGCATAGTCGGAACTACTGCTATACCAAATAGTTGAATAAGGTCTCTGCCCAAAAGGTTTACTGGGCATTTTGCAGAAACAACAATTTTGCTTTTCTGGGTCAATCCTGAAACAGGATCAGTTATTGCGATGTTATGGGAGAGGGGCTCCTGATATAGCTGTCCATTAGCTGCTTTCACTAGTATGTAATCAGGTGACTCTGAGTTTTCTGGTAGTTTGGAGGGATGTATCAGGGTCTGTGATGCCCCTGAGTCACACAAGAATTTGACTTCCCTCCCTTCTACCAGGAGTGTAACTTCTGGTTTCGTGTCTGCTAAATAGAGCTCCAAGCTCAATAAAGCTAAGTCTAAAATTTCATTTTCTTCACTATCCGTAACTTCCTGTACTTCCTCTATTTCTTCAGTCACATCCTCTACTCCCTCTATCACATTTTCATTTGTCCTTTCTTGGCTATCCCCTTCTAGTGATTCGTGGCTATCATATAGTCAGTCCTCACCCTCTTTGTCTTCCGTGGCTGCCTTCTTGTTTTTCATGCAATCCCTTGCCAAGTGCCCCTTTTTACCACATTTAAAACATTCACCCCTTTTCTTTCATCCTTCAAATTCCTCTGATCGCTGATCAGATTGTTTGTTTCCCTGGGCATTTTTCTTGCCCTTTTTCCTGGACTGTACTACATAAACTTCTGCTCCATCTTCTACAGAAAATACTTGGGCCTTCTTTTTCTTTTTGCTATTAAAATGCCTCTCGGCATGCCTAGCATATTCAAGTAGTGACTGTAATCTGCTTGTATGATCATCTACCATGTGCTTTGTAATAAAACTGCTTATGGGTGCAATACTGCCTTTTAAAAATGCATTCTTTAACTGCTGCTCATATGGGGAATCTTGTGTCTGATCTTCAGGAACCTGCATTCCACAATGGTTATTAAAACACTCTAACAATCTGGCATAATATCTGTCAGTAGTTTCACCTTCTTGTTGGATGCATTGATTAATGCAAGTCCAGTCTGCCCTAGGCTTCCATTTCTCAGAGATTCGGTCTGTAAGACCTTTCACTCTGTTGTCTAGCTCTGCGCTGCTATGTAGGAGGGGCTTGTGTTCAGCGTCACTGGGATTCCAGTTGCCACTGATCATGTTCCAATCTGGTCCCACGATTTGTCTGACTACTTTTTCTACTTCTTCTCCATTCAAGTTATAACTTAACCTCATTCCTTGTAACTCTTCTCTAAAATTTTCTTTAATTTTTTTTTCTCAACTGGCTTTCCTGATGTCTTTCAGAGTCCAGGGTCTATACACTAGGAGAGTTGGGTCCTGACCTTCTTGTCCTGCCTGAGGATTAGGCACTTCTATGAGTGGGCATATTTCTTCTTCACACATAGATCGTGAATTTCTACTTATCTGATACAACTCAATGTCCCCTCTTGAGTTACGTGTTCGAGACCTAGTCTCGACAGGATCTCTGATAAACGGTTTCGCTTTTGTAATGTCTCTATTTACAGGAACAGCAGGATATCATGGGGGTGGACTGGCTTGTCCACTTGCTTCATATTCTGGTAAGGGAAGTGGAGGGGGCGATGTTATTATCCTCTTTATCTAAAAACATTGCTTTTGAATTATTGTTCTTTTGTTCCCTATGGTATGCTTCCTCAATCCACCTGTGTGCCTGCGGAATTCCTAATTGACATTGCTTTTTTACCCAACCTCTGGAATTGGTTTTAAGCTGTTTGACAAGTTTAACAAGTGAGGATTTTTCTAATTTGCCATCAAATTCATACTTATTAACCCATTTTGAGTAGTATTTAATATTATCAGCACGCTGTGACTGCATATATTTTATATTTTATTTTTTGATTTTTGGTTTTTTTTGATTTTTGGGTCTTTTGTTTACCTTTTTTGAATTTTGTTCTAACCTTTCTTATCTTAACCTTATCTTTTTTTACATTGCCACAGGTGTTTTTTTTACAGTCTCTCCAGAATGACTGCCTACCTATTCTGTTTCCCTAATCTATGACAAGACAGTAATCTTTTTGTCCCTGACTTGTATAACACAAAGTCTCAACAAAACAATACAAATCAAGTCCCTGATCTAAAACAGAAAAAAGGTAAATTCACCTTACCTGAGCCTCCGTGATTGATCACCTGGTTCGAGGTAAACCCGTCCTTCAGTCACAGATCAGAAAGTGGCTGGCCTCTTTTGTACGACAATTCAGTCGGAGGACTTTTCAGATAAGAAGAACAGATGTGCTTTCTTCCCTGTACGGTTTCAAGCCACCTGGCCTATCTGATCCGAGGCGAAGTGAAGGTTTCCGGCTCGAAGGACCAATCTGTTAAAGGAAAACACTTCAAAGACCAGTACACGTAAGGTTCAGTTAAGGCATATTTAATACTTGCCGCAAGGAGACAAAAATACACGTAAGGTTCAGTTAAGGCATATTTAATACTTGCCGCAAGGAGACAAAAACATGCAAATACAGAGTTTGTCTAACCACTAACAGGAAGTAAGCCATTCTTATACTGTTTTACAAGACATTGCCTTCTAAGGCTGACGTAATCAAATACAACTTTCAGTATTGTTTCACAGCAGATGTTACTCAAGATTTTCTGCTGACATGACTAGATTTGTGAGAAACTTTTTGAAAAACAACGTGGCCTTGGAGACCACTAGCTAGTTACAGTTTTCTACTGAGCAGTGTTACAATTCAAGGTACTTTTCTAACTCAGGCATAAAGCAAACACTGATTATAGTTCATATTCTTCAAGCAGTCTTTGTTCTACTTATCTATTATTTCTGCAGCTGTCTATTTTCTCATAGCACAAACAGAGCTTCTTGTTTAAGTCTTAACATTATAGAAACTGTATTGTTCTATTCATTATTTTCCTGACACAAGCAGAAATCATCTGCTTCTCAGTAAATTTCCAAGGCATAAGCAAAGATTTTTTTCAGCTGTGCACATCTCCAACCTGTATTCAAACTGGAACCTTAGTTTGAGAGACAGCGTTACAGAACTATCTTCAAATAGAGCTGAGTATATTTTCTGTGTTATTCTGTATTATAGAGATAAATTGTCTGTTTGATATCTGTGTCTTACTGCTCTGCAAATCTATAGAAAATAGTATATATTTTTTTATAATTTGCACATTCCTTACATCTGTGTTGAAACTGCTCCCCCACCCCCCTCATTTCCTGCCTTGTCTTTCAGCTGATATAATTTAGCTAGTGCTGTGTCTCCTTTTAATTAACAACCTGTATTCAAACTGGAACCTTAGTTTGAGAGACAGCCTTACAGAACTATCTTCAAGTTATAGAGCTGAGTATATTTTCTGTGTTATTCTGTATTATAGAGCTAAATTGTCTGCTTGATATCTGTGTCTTACTGCTCTGCAAATCTATAGAAAACAGTATATATATTTTTTATAATTTGCACATTCCTTACATCTGTGTTGAAACTGCTCCCAGGACATCTCTTTACCACATTCTACCTAATAAACCCTTTCTGCACTTGCTTTTAGTCCTTTTAATTTAATTACCTAAAAAAAAAAAAAAAATATCTTCTGCTCACGCCAAGAGACTTGAACCTCAGCACTGAAATAAATAGGACATGCTGATGAACCTATGAACCTAAATACAAGGTCAGAAAGCATTTGCAGTTTATACAGATTTATGCAGTATGAAATAGAATAAATGTGTTAACCCTTTTGGGCTGTAAATGCACTAATACACACATTAATACATATTTTTCGAACACATATAAAAAATTCTTACTCTACGCTAAATCCTGTTAATACTTTTAGCCAAAAGTTAGGTACTCCATCTGGACCTGGTATTTTGCAATTAGAAACTTTTCTTAATTTTGTTTCAATTTCTGTGGCCTGTACTAAATCCATTATATAGCCTCTACATTAGACGTCCTTACTGTTTCTTTTCATTTTGAATATTTCTCCAAACTATGTCTATTTCTTCCTTTTTTGAGAGTGTTTCTATTCCTTTGGCTTTGTGTCTCAGTTCTGCATAAAACTTTTTTTGGAGTCATCAATGAATTCCTTATTTTTTTTTAACTTTTTATTTATATTTGCTTCGATATCTTGTCTGTGCTGATATTTTAAATTTATTTGCCATAGTGTGTGACAGATCCTGGTCTGTTTTGATACTGTGCATTGTTTTTGCCAAGTCTATCTTTCTAGTTATTTTGATGATTTGCTCCTTTTTCAATATTCTTGTAATAGAGAGACATCTCGTCTTAATCTCTTTATAATTTCTCTTTAGTGTTTCCGTGGTGGCATTGTATTTCTTCCCTTTGTTTCCATTACTGCTCTTTGTTATTGTGGTAAGAGTTTCTCTGTTATTAATTTAGCTGTACAGTTATATATATCGCATTTATTTCTGTTATATCACAAGAGCTTCTCTTGGTAGTCGTAATTAATGGGTACATCTGTTTTAGCAGACTTCTAATATTTTGGGTCTTATTGACTTTCTGTAATCGATTTCTTTCATTGTGATTAATATATCGTCTATCCATCTTTATAAAATCAAGCAACTCTTATCTTAGACCATTTTTTCTCGACTGAGAGTAGCTTCTTTGCTTTTCACTTCCTGTGTGTGTTCTACAGAAAGTTCCAGAGCAGATTCTCGGCTGGTGTGCCTTCTGTGCGGAGTCTGCATGTCCTCTCTGCATCCGTGTGGGTTTTCTCTGGATGCTCCAGTTTCTTCCCACAGTACAAAGACATGTGTCTGGAACATTTCTGTCTGGGTCTCCTCTGAAATTTGGCTTCATTCCAAGTCAGATTTTCCCAGTAAACAAATGTTAAATAAATAAATAAAAACAAATCTTCCTGTGACCTATCCCTTTCAGATGCATCCGGATTCACCCTTTAGTCCATCATATGGGGACTCACTGGCCCATCACTCCGCAGCATTCCTTACGTCAGAGATTCTGCTCCTCCTTTTGCTGTGCAGCTTCAACTGAACCTTTGCACTGATCTCCTATAGAAGACTCCAGAGCATCACTATGTGGCAAGTCTTCCACTGCACCTGTGTCCCTTTAATCTGGAGACCCATAGTTTCATCATACCATGAAATTACTTGTACTGGATTTCCAACACTAAATCCTTCACTTTGCAGATAATCCATAACTTCAATTTTGTTTAATTTCTTCCTTACTAATCCTGTTTTCTATCCCCCATTTGTTTTCTTATTTTTTTGTATTGTGAAATTTTCCATATCTGGATGTCCTGGCCTGAATTTATCTTCATATATATTCGGTGCTGCTCTTTTATATTGATTAGTTTTCCTTTCTCCTTTGTATAAATATTGCACCATACCAGATCTCTCTCCCTTTCCCTTGTCCATTCTTCTTCACACGTTTCTTACTCTACCTGATTCTCCTTAATCTGGGGAATCATTGTTCCATCATGCTGTTACATGACCTGTGTTAGACTTTCTATACTAAATCCTTTGCTTCATAGATATTCCATGACTTCAGTTTCTATTTGTGTAGCTTCTGCCTTGCTAATCTTGCCTACTACAGTCCCTATTTATTTTCTTATTTTTTGTATTGTGAAATGTTCTATTTTGGAGTGTCTTTGCCTGTATTTTTCTTCAAATATCTTTGGCGCTGCTTTTGGAATTGATTAGTTTGGCCTTCTCTTTTGCAGACATTTTGCACCTTATCAGATCTCTTTTTCAGTCGTGTGTGATGTCAGCCATGATCTTTGACCCCTGGCTTCTTCTTCTGTTACTCTCCTGGTACTCCAGAGGTTGGAAGGTAATGGTGGGTCAGTTTGGGATAGAATGTTAGTGGTCACTGGTTGTATAGTGATAAATTAGCTAAAACTGTAAACAGACCTAATCTGACTTGGTCTCTGAATTTGAATTTAAATGAATACTTTTACGTTTCTGTATACATACATTAGTACTAGTGTCGTTTGTTATGCAGATATTTTAAAAAATCCTAAAAGTTGATATTTGTGGACAAAATTCAGTACAGGCCATTACCGTCTTTTAAAGTGGCAGACCTGTGTTTATGTTGTCAGTCCAAACATTAATCTACAACCCATTTTTACCATTGTTTCACATGGGGTCAGAGTGACATTTCAGCAGTGAAAATCATCTAGAGGCAAGGTTCAGACCGCTGGGTGGCTAACCTGCTGTTCTTTCATACCACACATTTGCATGCATGCTCACATCTATGGCCAGTTTAGAGTGTCCAATCCACCTACTGCATGTCTTTGGAATGTGGGAGGAAACTGGGGCAGACTCTGCACAGAAGGCACCCCAACTAATAATCAAACCCACAGCACTATCCCTCTTGCTGAGAGTTGGCAACACTATCTACTGTGCCAGATGAAAAATAAACAAACAGGAGTGGGCAATGAACACATTTCAGGTGGTAATGTTCTGAGCTGGGTTACTTATCAGGTGTGACAATAGTGATTGCTGCAATAGTCAAAATGTCCCCTTCCTGCAGTGACTGTAGAGTTAGTTGGAGATCTTGTTCCTCCTGTGTGACTTTTTTAGGTAAAGTTCAGCTGATGGACATCCTGATGATGATATAACTCCAATCTGGTTAATAGGAAAGTGACACTACTGAATGGCGTATGGGAAAAAAAAAACAAAATGTTTGAACATAATGCCTTTATTATCATTAGACATCAGCATTTGTGTAATTATAGTGGAATGTAATTACAGAAACCTTGTCCCACTGTAGCGATAACACTCCTTTTTTTCCCTAGGATACAATGTATGTTGTGCAGTTAGATCCACTGACAACTGCAGGGAAGTACTGGTATTTATGTGTAACCTTACTGTGTCTTGCCAAGTTCTATATGTGCTGTAAATCTAGAACTGCTTGGAGTCTCCCTCACACTCAGTGAAATTGTGTTTTCCATAATAGTTTGAATGTTATCAGTAGCCCCATCAAAGCATGTAGAGTATTGTAAATAACATGAAAAGTTAAATATCATACCAAATACTTCCTTATGGGTGACTTCAACTATTCACATATAAAGTGGCAAACATTCTACCAATAACAAGTATGCCAAAAATTTCTGGACTTTGCATATACCAATACACTTGACCCAGTTATCCACCTGCCAGTTAAAGGTGTCAGTCTTCTAGATTGTCTAACTCGTATATCCCACTGTTGTACCACTTGGTATCACATCCTTAGTCAAGTCTGACATCTCACAGTGACCTTGGCCCTGAAAGCCTGCTTCATGTCCCCCTAATAACTCCTAAACTTTCAGTGTTTACTCAAAAACAAATGACTTACTGTTTACCAATCTTGCTAAGAATCACAAATGTTTGAGCAGCCCAACAGACCCCTAACCTGGGGCTGCTGCCTATGTCTCTGAATTTTTCTCCCACTTAGATGTTTTAAGGCACCCATGGTCATGTGATGCAAGCGTAATGGCAAGTTTAAAGCCCATGTGATGGAACTTCCACATTAATAGGCTCATTAATAAACAGAACAATTTCCTGGCCATATATAAAGGGTCTCCACTTCATCGTTATGAAAAATATTTAAAACTGATAAGTCCCTCGAGCTTAGCACTGCAAAATGCAGGGCTGGGTATGAAGTTAGGATTGCAAACAGCTCAAACAACATGGTGTAGACCAGCTCGCATAACCAGTTATCAAACTGTAATGTAAAATAAGGCCTTCTTCGGCTATTGCATGAAGTTTAGCAGTAACAACAGTTCTGTACTAAGCATCCTTCTAATGATATCGTCTTTTGTGATCCTAACGATATTTCTAATATTCTTGCAAACAAATTCACTTCCAAGTTCACCACACCCTGTCTTCCCTTTTCCATTCAATAACACCTCCACTCTCAAAAGTCAATCTTGACCAAGTCTGTTCAACACTTTCTAATCTTAAAAATACCAGTTCTGTGGGTCCTGGCATCCCTTATTCTATCTAGCACCCCCCCCAGGTCTACTCTTCTACCTCAGATTGTTCACTTGGTTAGATCTACGAGGTGTAGAAAGCAGTTCTTGTGGTGCCTTTGCAGAAGGTTGGTCCTTCTACTGACTGTTGGAGTTACAAGCTTGGTAGACTTGCTAGTTTTATTTGTAAGGCTTTGGAATGTATTATGGATGAAGTATTAAGCAGCTGTATTGGTGACCTTATATTCTTGGACACACACCAGTTTGTTTTTGTAAATGGCTGATCATGTTTGCTCAACCTAGTTGAGTTCTTCAGAAAGGTTACCAACAGCAGTGATTAAAGAGCATACAGTTCAAGCAACAACCTGGAACTTGCTGAAGCCTTCAGCACTATCCCACATGCTGAAATTATTAACAAACTTGCCAAACGTAACTTACGACTAATGTATGCATTTTCTGGAAAGCTAATTGATTGTCTGATAGCACCCATGATGTTCTTCGTCTCACATTGCTGCAGTCATAACCTGTGGGTAGTCCGCTGTCCTCTATCGGCTCGAATACCAAAGAGCTGGGCTGGCGTCGGTCATTGTCGCCTAGAGCTGACGTCAGTACGTCGTAGTATATAAGCGCATGACCGACGCCATATCCTCAGTCTTTCTTGCCGCGTGGTCCGAAGCAGAAGCAGCATTTGCAAGTGCCGTTCGGCGTTCTGAAATTTTCATTTATCGAGTTTCAGACCGAAGACCAAGTTGGGCTAAGTACCCAGTTGGGGAAATCTTTGTCTTTTCTTGCCTCAGTTATCCGGATGTCAGAAAAAGTTAATAATTGCATTTCTTGTGGGAAACAGATACCTCATAAGGATTTTCATTCTTTGTGTATTCCTTGCTTAGGGCCTGAGCACGACGTGATCGGGTGTCGCTTTTGTGCTAGATTTAACAAGCGCACCATTAAACGGAGATTAGACTGTGCCAGGCTTGTTTTCGGTAAAGGGTGTAACTATAACATGCCGTCGGATCCTCCGACGCCCGCTACCGCAAAAAAGCGTAAAGATAAATCTTTGAAGTCTAAACCGGATGAGTCGTCCGTTACGGACGCCGGTTCTACGGAGCCTCCGGTTGAACCTGTGGATCCTGCCGGGATTTGGCTGAATTCCATGGGGAACCTTTACTTTTACAGGAGTTAACCTCTCAGGAGTTAGGCCCGGCTGAGGGTGCTTCTCAGGTGTCTGTAGTTCCATCTTTACAGAAGGTTAGTAGGCCTTCTACTTCAGTGGCTAAAGGCCATGCTAAGGCCAAACCTTGTCATGTTGGCCCTGGTCATAGTTCTAGCTCTCCAGCCCCTGTTCCTAAGAAGCATATGTTAAAAATGGCTGAGGACTTGATTACTTTGATCAGGGGTTCTATGCCCTCTCCAGAGAAGAGGCCTAGGGTGGAAGCAGATTTAGAGGGGATGGATCATTCCTCAGACTACTCTGATTCCTCAGCTGAAGAAATTCAGGAATTCCCTTCTTATTTGGATTCGGATGCAGAGGACTCCTGTCCTTCTGCTTCGCCTCCAGAGGATTTTTCTTTTCCTGAGACTTTACATTCCATGAGGGAGCATTTCAAGTGGGAAGGTCAGGATTTCTCGGATTCTCGGAAAAGGCTCAGGGAATTTTTGTTTCTACCTCAGCATAGGCCCTTGGCTATTCCTCCTGTCTTAGAGGTTGTTCAGGATGTTTTTTCTGAATCTTCCCTTAATCCTGATTCTTTACCTCCTGCCCCTGTTAAGCCAGACAGATATTATAGATTTCCTGAAGCTCATAAGTATTTGTACAAGAGCCCTAGAGCTGATCCGGAAACTATTACTCAAGGTCCGAAGGGTATTAGGGCTTCTGTGGCTAAGAATCCAGTTCCTTTGGATAAAGATTCTAGAGCTTTAGATAGGTGGGGGAAAAAAGTGTACACCTCTTCTACGTTAGCTATGAGGGCTTTGAATTGCCAATTTCATATGCTGAAGTATCAGAATTTTTTGTTAGGTCAATTGAAATCTAAGGTGGATGCTTTATCTGAGGGTATAGAGTGTAAGGAGCTCCAGGAGTTGGTTCATGCATCAGATCAAGTGGGCAAGCATTCTTTGCAGTGTGGTTTCGATGCTCTTCGGGCTGCATCCAGGGTGGCTGCTACAGGTTCAGTTATTCGTAGACATGCCTGGCTTAAGGATCAAAATTTGTCAGAACATGTTAAGGCTCGGATTTTGGATGCTCCTCTTCAATCTGAAGTACTTTTTGGTCCTTCTGTGGAATTGGTTTTGAAAAAGATGGAGGATAAGGCTAAGTCTATGCAGACGGTCAAAGATTTTTTGCAGGTGCAGCCCCCTAAGTTTAGTAGGAATTGGCCTGCTAGGGGATGGTCTTTTCCTTCTTCGGATTATCAGTCTATGGGCAGGTCTAGGCATGGTAGAGGCAGAGCTCACGCTCAGGGTTCTTTCAGACCTAGGACTTGGAGTTCTCCTGCACAGTCTTCTGGTGAGGGCAGGGGTCAGCCTTTTCATAAACAGACCCAATGACCTGTATCTTCTGCTGCCAGACCCTTTTCTACTGGCAGCTCCTCTAGGAGGAAAGTTGGGACTTTTCAAACAAAATTGGAATTTGGTCACCCAGGACAAATGGGTGTTGGATATAATAAATCACGGGTACAAGTTTTATTTTCACACTTTTCCTCCTTTCAAAGGCATGCCGGATGTGCCTCCTCAGCAAAGGATGGAGGCTCAGGAGCAAATTTCTTTACTTTTACAGATGGGGGCAATTCAGGCGGTCCCTCCGTCAGAAGTAGGCCTAGGTTTTTATTCCCGTCTATTCCTAGTGCCAAAGAAAGGAAACACTTGGAGGCCAATTCTGGATTTGTCCATTCTCAATACCTACCTAGACATTCCAAAGTTCAAGATGTTAACATTACAACAACTTCTGCCTCTGCTGGGCAAGGATCACTGGATGGTAACCCTGGATCTCAAATAGGCCTATCTTCACATCCCTATCAGGCCCAGCTGCAGGAGATTCCTGAGATTTCGGGCTGGTACTTCTCACTATCAGTTCTCTGCATTGCCCTTTGGTTTATCTACTGCGCCCAGAGTATTCACAAAAGTTCTGGCTCCTGTGATTGCTTTTTTCAGACAGAGAGGAATACAAATTTATCCTTATCTGGACGATTGCCTGATTCTTGCTCAAAACAAAGACAAGTTACTACAACATCTCCAGTATGTAATGGCAGTTTTAAGGTGCCTAGGGTATTCTGTGAACGAAATAAAGTCCAGTCTAGTACCCTCTCAGGACATGTGCTTTCTGGGTGTGAGACTGAATACAGCTTCTCAGATGGCATTTCTGACCCCGGACAAACAAAGAACTCTTCATTTATACTTCCAGCAGTTATCAGTAATGTCCAGGCTGACTGCAAGGACAGTCCTTCAAGCCTTGGGGTTCATGGCATCTTGCATTCTAGTTCTTCCCAATGCCAAACTGCATATGAGAAAGCTACAATGGTATCTCAAAAGTGTGTGGACTCAACACTGCCACGGTTTGGACACTGTCATTCGGATTATACCTTGCATCCAGAAGGAATTCTTGTGGTGGGCTCAGGAATGTCAACTAAACAAGGGACTCTCTGTGACCCGACCAGAGGCGAGTCAGATCCTAACGACGGATGCCTCGGACTTGGCTTGGGGAGCACACTTCAATGGGAAATGGATACAAGACGTGTGGCCTCCCAATCTACTACATTTGCATATCAACATGAAGGAGATGTTAGCAGTCCAATTTGCTTTGATGGCCTTCAAGGACCTACTTCAGCCGGGACAGGTGTTGATTCAAACAGACAACACAACAGTCATGTGGTACATCAACAAGCAGGGGGGAACCCATTCCTACCCTCTTTGCAGACAAGCAATGATTTTGTGGGAGACTGCTCTGAGTTTGCAAATCAATCTTCAAAACGGTTTCTGCCAGGAGCACAGAACTCCCTAGCAGATGTATTGAGCAGGCAAATTGTGGATCCCCACGAGTGGAAACTGGATCCTCAGGTTTTCAAACAATTGACTGTGGCTTGAGGAACTCCAGACATAGATCTGTTCGCTTCTCCACTGAATTTTCAACTACCAAAATTTTGCACAAAGATGTTCCACCCAGATGCTTGGAAAGTGGATGCTCTATCTTTCAGTTGGAACAACCTTCACATTTATGCTTTTCCTCCTCTGCCTCTTCTTCCCAAGGTACTCTTGAAAGTCAGGCGGGACAAGCCTTGCATGATTCTAATAGCGCCAGATTGGCCACGTCAGCATTGGTATCTTCTGCTGAGGAGTTTAATCCAGGAGCCTCCTTGGCTTCTGCCACAGGTTCCTCATTTGTTATCCCAGTCAAACAATCATTTTCTCAATGTTCGGGTGCAGTCCCTGCATCTGACAGCCTGGCGCATTCTGTGATGGAGCCGGTGGGGTCTCACCTTCCTCAACAGGTTTTAGATGTCATTTTGGAAGCCAGGCGGCCTAGTACTAGAAAAGTTTATGCTGATAAATGGAAGAGATTTTTTCTTTGGAGCACAGCAAAGGGCTTTGATGTTTCCGTGCCTAATTTGAGTTTTGCACTACAGTATCTTACTGAATTACTGGACAAGGGTTTGTCATTCTCTTCTGTGAAGGTTCATGCTGCAGCCATTTCTGCTCACTATGATTGTGACCCTCCTTTATTTTCTCACCCTTTGTTCAAACAATTTCTTAGAGGGGCAAAGAATATAAGATCCCCACGTAGTGCTCCTACCCCTTCCTGGGATCTCAATTTTGTTTTGGAGAAACTTACTTTACCTCCTTTTGAACCTGCAGCTATGTCTGAATTAAAGTTTTTGTCTTGGAAGACTGCTTTTTTGTTGGCCATTACTTCTGCTAGGAGGGTATCTGAATTGCAGGCACTCATGGCAGTTGAACCCTTTCTGATATTTCATAAGGATAGAGTTTCTTTGCGAACTAACCCTACTTTTATGCCTAAAGTGATTTCTAATGTGGCCTTGAACCAGTCTGTTCATTTGCCTACTTTTTATGCTGATCCCCAAAATAAGGGGGAAAAAGTCTTGCATTCTTTGGATATCCACAGGCAGTTATGTTACTATTTCAGCAGAACTAAGGAGTTCAGACAGACTCAACAGTTATTTGTTTCTTTTGCTTTGGGTTCACAAGGGAAAGCTGTTTCAAAGCAGACTATTTCAAAGTGGATTGGTCAAGGTATTGCTTTTTGTTATTCTCATCATGGGAAGAATGTTCCTGCTGGGATCAGACCTCATTCTACTAGGGCTACTGCCACATCTACTGCTATTTTGAGGGGTGTAGCTACTAAGGATATTTTGGAGGCAGCTACTTGGAGTTCAGTACACACTTTTACTAAGCATTACCATCTCCCTCTTTATTCCAAGTCCAGGGCTGGGTTTGCCACTGCAGTTTTACAGGGCATGTTAGCAGCTCCTAATGCTATTTAGTTTGCCAGCCTCCCTTTTCCTTTGCTTTGGGATTCTACCCACAGGTTATGACTGCAGCAGTGTGAGACGAAGAACATAGTACAGTTTTGTACCTACCATAAATGTAGATGTTCGAGGATCTACATTGCTGCAGTCCAATTTTCCCTCCCTCCTTCCCCTCTATAGTGGGTGGTGGCTGTGTCTTTTATTTTAGGATTGTCTTTATTTCCACACTGGTAGTTGTTGGGCGTTTTCTTTTTTGGCTCTGGCCTTCTGACATCTGGGGCAAGAAAGACTGAGGATATGGCATCTGTCATGCGC
>NC_056727.1:541497344-541507949 GCF_019279795.1 Protopterus annectens
ATATTGCTTTTACCCTTAAATTATACATGACTAACTCTTTCATGTAATAGTCTTATCAGTATATGAATAATCCTTGCAAACACCTGAATCACACGGTCAGTATTATATCATTGAATGACATTTCATTGGAAATGCCGTTTGTTTAACTCCTATGTAGTGGGGGGCTGTGCCCACCCCCAACTAATTATATATACTGAGTCTGAAATCGCACTACAATTGGGAAAGGGCAAATTTCCTGATCCCTACCATAATGCAGTGTCAGAACAGTTCGATGAATGGCATTTGCAGTGAAATGCAATTTGCTGATGTGATCATTCGATGTAATAATAGGGACCCGAATCATAGGCTGTTGTGAACAGTACAATTAAGTTTTGCTTGACATTGTAAAGATGTATGGGAAAGGACAGGTAAGTGAACGACTTGAGATGGATATTGGAGTGTTAGGATGAAAGATTAGTGGGTTAAACATGCTGTCAACATTTAGACAGACCTGGCATTGTAAGTTCTTAAGTTTGATATTTCTAGCAGCCCAGAAAGTTAAGTGCATGAATGTGGAAAGCAAAGCTTAAACTAGTTGTAAATTAAGTACTGAATAGTTTACAGGAAATGGGAGTCTAAAATGAGATAAACAGTAAAGTCATGGACTGAGACTAAATCGTGAAAAATGTATTATTGTATCTTTTGGGAAGTCATTTATCCCAAGGAACTATCACGCTGACAATACACCCGTCAGAGCTGACCCAGTTGTTTGAGGTTTGGGAACTTGTGTGGACATTGACCTGACTTTTGACCAACATTTGTCTTATTGTTGTAGGAAAGCCCTTCTATATTGCACAGCTTATAAATAAAGTGATTGTGTCTAGATCTGTGGATGTCATTGTCCAGATTTACTCAGCCCAAATTAGGCCAATCATTGAATATAATGCCCCCTTTGACATGTATCTGTCCAGACACATGCACTAACTAGAACAGTCTCTGAGATAACTTACTAAAAGGATACAAGACCTAAACTACATGTCCTACATGGACTGACTCAAAGCCCTGTCTCTCTACTTGTTATTCTAGAAACTGCTAAAAAATGACCTGTGTCTGGCATGCAAGGCATCCTCTGACCCATTACTGATGGATTTACTGCACATCAGCAAGTCAAATGGCATCATACATACTCTGTCTAGGGATCTAAACCCTCTTCTGCAACATCAACAGAATGGTTTGGAGAGGGTTAGGTTTATCTCACAGAAATACCACTGTCATGGAACAAACACCCCATCCACAAAAAATAAAGTTCATCCCTGTTTGTATTCAAGCGCGCATCTTAGATCATTGATTGGGAAATGGATGTAAGTTGCCCTTTGTAGTACTAATGAACAGAGACTGCTTGTAAATGCTTTATCCCATGCTTGGGTGCCCTCGTATTATCAGTGGTATGATCCCAGTTATTCTCATTAGAGGTAATATGTAATTATTACCTGTAGGATAGGTAAGGCCAACAATCAATTGTCATTAATTTAGTTGCAGTACATATAGTACCTTGGTTTTCCTCCAAATTTGGTGAAAAAGACAACTTTGTTAAACACCTTTCTGGTGTGAAGAGGGTAGTTAAAGCTTTCTTATGCACCTCAGTGCTAGATCATAATAACTGCCAGTGCTGGCCACCACAGAAAAGGTAAAACAACTTTAAAATCTGTAGTACACCCTACTGTCGTACAGAAACAGAATTGTGAATGAGAGAGGTGTTGTAACTTTTAAAGGTACTCATTCATCAGAGGGACACCTGCTTCTGTTTTCAATGTAGTAAAGCAGTTCAGAATCCATTTTTTTTCTGTAGCTAGTAACACATAAGAGCAGCTTAAGTCCCATGTAGTACAAAGAAATGAGCAGGTTTCTCAAATGAATGCCAGTGTTTACCCCTTGATCTTTGCTTCATTTTCGGTTGATTTTTTTTACATCTGTGTCTCATACACATTATAATACACATATATTGATTGGAAACCTTGTCATAATCCTTGATAGTGGAAAATGTACTGCACCTTCCAGGTTTAATTGTGTTAGTAATGTAGTGGATTCAGGTTGTTTTTGTAATAGTGTATGGTCTTTTAACAAAGATAAAAACTAAGCAACATGTTTTAAACTTTGCAAGTAACACTTTCAACATTTTTGTGTATTTTATAGACATTCTCTTCTAAGAATGTGTGGTTTACAAAAGAAAAAGCAAATGTGGAGTGTATTTTACCAAAAGTTATTGAAAGTCTGCAGTTTTATATTTTCCAAATTGGTATTCTATTAATATGTTTTGAAAGACCTGAAGCAGTTCAGATTTAATTGGCGACGCTGCTGTACATTTGAAGTAACCATGTCAACCAGTTGCAGTAAAATGAGTAGTGTGGTTTAGTCAAACTTTTTTTTTTAAATCTCTTGCTGACGAGCTTCTGTTTACATTTAGGAACTAGCCTTCGATCCCTATGAAACATATGCACAAGAAGTTTTACGACCAGGGTTTCATGAACATTTTCTCTCTCAGGTCTCTAAGCCTGGTGCTGCATTTTATTTGCAGGTAATAATCTTCTTTAACCATTTTCTGCTGAGAAGTTGTTGATGTCCTCTCATTCACATGCCTTTTAATAATATACTAACACAGCCACATTTCTAGTCCATAGGTGAAGGCATCAAAGAAGCTGTTCACTATGTCCTTCCTAGACTACTTTTGTCTCCTGTTTACCACTGTCTTCACCACTTCGATCTATTAAAGGTAAGATCCTGTTTAACTTTCCAGTGATTGGAACACACATTTTAAGTCTATGACTGCTATTCCTCTTGGATGTTACTGATGTTCTCCAGAAGCATTTTCTTGTCAGCATTGTTTGATTTTCAAATAAGAAATATTAAAGGTAAACAACTGCACAAAAAGTCCATATTTAGGATAGGTGTCTTTGGGTTAGTTCTGCTGTTTATGCTACAACATTCTGTCCGAGTAACTTAAATGCTGTCTTGGAATGTAGTAGAAGGAGGTAGCATTGGCCTTGTTGAACACCTGTTTGTTTTGTGTGCCCTTTGCCCATTCAGTGTTGTACAACACAACCTGGATCTTCTAGCCAACCTCCCATTGCATGTTCTTGGTTATACATTGTCAGCTGTGATATTTGTTGAAGAAGTGGTGTAATTTTGGTTTATCTTATTATGTTGCTTGGAATGCTCAGGTTAAATGCTAATCTCTCGCTTTGCTCTGCATTTCAGGACCGTGCAAGTTCCTTCTTGGAGACTGATTTATATAGCAGCATTTTAATGTGCTGGCACTTAGGTTTTATTTAGGACTGGTCAGCTACTTTTGTGAGCTTGCATTAACTAAGTAGCTGTTTTATTTTCTTCTGGGGGGTGGGTTGCCTAATTTGTTGCAACTTCACTGCTACTTATGCCCAGTAAAATTCATTCTTAATATTGAAGTATTGATGGACTAATGAAAGAATTTGCTTTTGAGTATAACCCAGAGTTTGATTAGCAACTCAACTGCTGGTGGAGATGGTGAGGGAAAGAAACAGTAGTGATGAAGCAGTGTCTGCTGACATCATTCAGAGTGAAGGAGGATGTGATGTATATGCTAGAATCTCTGGTTGAGCCCATATATGACCCAGAGATACTGGTTGTAAAAGAGACTTGGCCTTCTGAAGGGTTACATTACTCAGGAAAGTAGACATTTCCCAGCTAAGGTCTAGTGCATGCAGAATTCTAGAGCTTAAGTTCACGAAGTACAGTAGGAAAGTAGGACTTGAGAGAGAGAAAAAGAAAAAAAAATATTCTGTTAGCAGGATGGTGGCACCACTAAACTCGTACTTTAAGGAAAAAATAATTGGCCATAGGGCTTTTGCTTCCAAGGGAATGAAAGGGCCAGTAGGTAGGGCAAGGAAAAGCTTTGGTGGTAACCATGCAATGGGAAAAATAAAAGCTTTTATATTCTTTTTTTCTGTGGAAGGTTGAGGACTTTAGAATATGGGAATCATTTTTTTTTTTTTATATGGGCTGTTTGGTTAAATTTGTTCTTGTCTACCAACGTAATAGCTCAGAGAGATAGTCCTGACTCCTGGCTGTGACCCAGCTGTTGTGAGGAGGAGAAGGAAAGACAAGGTTCTACATGTTTTCCTTCTGCATGGGGGAGTGTGTGTGGATGACATTAATGGACAGTTCTTTGCAAGCCCTGATGTAAACTAGGGATGAACCTTAGTTATGACTGTGAGGCAGAGAAGAGTATGCAGGAAGGATGTGTATGTCCTTGGCCGGAGGGAGGCATTCTATTGTTGGCCATGCCCCACTGCATTTCAGTCATAGAAATAAACATCAGCACATAGAAGATGGGGTAGGGCTATAAATCTGTTGGCAGTAGCATCCTGTCTTCCCTATTAAATATAATGAATATCAGGCTCACCTGCATAGCTCTCATGAGGAAGCAGCATCATGACAGTATGGAGGGGCTGCTGACCCCAGCCAGGATTAGCACATTTCCTAATAACCATGCACAAACCTTAGAGAGATACGGTAGGTCATGTTAAGAAAGAGATTAAGGAAGCCATGCTGCAGCAGAGTAAACTGAAGAGCCTTAATAGTTTGGCTACGTACTAAAGGCATCTTCTGGCAAAGTTGTTATATTGTGCAGTCCACCCACTTGGATCCCATTTCTTTTGTCATTTGTGAACCAAATCCATTTTATTGGACCTTGCTGGAGTGATCATCCATTGTCTACATCGGTTTAATTCAGTCAAGGGCTGTAAAGTAACTGTCATTTGCATTTTTGATTTATCCATGTTTCTCTGACTGAGAAGTAGTTAGTAGGGATGGTTGGCTGCTAGACTTATGATTTTTACCTTGGAATCCCTGGAGGTTGTATATTTTAGAGAAGGTCTTAATTTGTATTTTAAAATATGCTATTGAGTACGTTTTTGAGCATTACTGAATTTTGTGAAAGCTGTATATTTCCCCCCTAGGTGCTTTTTACCACAGTGCCTTCTCCTGTGGGATTTCAGCTCATTCATTCCCCATCCCAGGTTTCCTGTGTGCAGAAGTGAGAGCCATAAAAAGAGGTCATCATTCAGGTAGCTGTAATGGTGCTTTGTGCCTCTGCTTTTTCTCTAAAACTGTGCTTTCTTGCTATGGAGATGAGTACCCGTCACCATGACTGGGTGACTTTGTCTGGCCCCTTAGAATAGGGCCCTATAATAGTCTTATCCTTTTTAGTCTTGACAGTGGCTAGAGCACCCTGTCCCATAATCTAGAAGAGTCTGGCTTATCTCTTAATTATCTTAATATGATAGGCTGCCCCCATTGGAATAAAATATGGTTATATTCCCGCTTCTTGGATGATATTTTTATTTTATGGAAAGGAAACAGTGGCTGAAATTGAGGAATTTATGTTTTATTTAAAGAATTCAACATATTTTTAAAATTTACTTACAATTTTCATGAGGATAGGATTAATTACTTGGATACACTTAATATACATGACACAAATGGTTTTAGATCTAGAGTATTCAGGAAAGATACTTTTTGTAACTCTTATTTACACTTTAACAGTAACCACCCTTTGGTTCAAAAGAAGAGCATCATTAAGGGACAGGCAATAAGAGTTGCTCGGATGACCTCACATCATGAGGATGTCAATGAGGAGCTGGATAAAATTGCACTTATGTTTTATGAAAGGGGGTATCCTGTACCCCTGGTAGATGGGATAATCTATGATGTGTATTGTAAGTTGGGTACGTGGTACCAGCCCCTGTTGGGAGTAGGTTTAACTAAAGAAGTAAATTTGGAAGCTAATAAGAGTTGCAATAAAGCCTGTATTCTGGAACATAATCATCTTACTGGTAGAATTCAGGAAGCTTTAAAACATAATTGGAATATTTTTAAAATCAATAAAGAAGTGGCTGAAAACTTGGGAAGGCGACCTATTTTCGTCACTAAAACCGCACCAAACTTTAAGAGATTATTTGAACAAAAAATTGAAATGGAGGATAACATGATTCAAGGCACTAGAGCCTGTGGAAGATGTGGGCAATGTTGATTTATTATGAAAGAAAGGGTAGTGAAATTGGGTAACTGTGGACAAAATAGTGTTTTTGAAGAGAGGGAATTGCAGTACTAATAGAGTGGTTTGCCTAGTATTATGTGGGACATTTCCCCATTTTTATGTGGGCAAAACTGAGTGTGCATTTAAAACTAGAATGTTTGAGCACACCAATGACATATAAAAAATAAAAAGATGACCAATGCTTTGTATAAGCATTCCCTTTCTTGTCCCACATTTATAACATTTTCTTTTGGAATACTGGATAAGGTGAATTTAAATCCCAGAGGGGGGGGGGACTGGAAAAATCTGTTGAAGAAAGAAACTGGCAGTTGAAATTAGCAGCTATGCTTCCACCGGGGCTCAGTCAAACAGTTTCCATCACACCCATGTTAGTAGAAAGGGCTAATAATATAACTTAAATTCGTTTAGGTCAATAAATATATTTTTATGATGTTTTTAAATGTATTGTATTTATAAATATAAAGGTAGGGAATATATACATTGATTTTTCTATTTTGTTTGGGTTGTTTTCAAAGCATTTTATGATATGTTATTAAATATATGTTTTTTTAAATGTTAATGAGAACATTCACCAAATGGAATTTGATTGGTGACACAATCAATGATTTAATTTGAAAGTTTGTATATAAAATGGTAGAAGAAATGGCATTAATTGTATTCTGAAGAAGTCTCCTGAGAGAGATGAAAGTGCTAAATACGTTTGTTTTATTTGTCTTTATATGGTATTAAATTTATTTGGATATGTATCTGACTGCTTCCTTACATTTTTTATTAGTTTTTATTTTATTTGTTGGTTTCACTACTTGAAGACAAAGATTGGTTTAATATTCTGCAGAACACCATTTGGAGAGCTTCCGTAATAAGTCATTATTCTTGTCTATGGAAGTCTTTCACATGTCTCTTTGCTTTTCTACACACACACACACACACACACACACACACACACACACACACACACACGCGTTTTGCTGCCAGTCATATTTGGTAACACAAAAGGCTGTTTCTGCAAATTCTGCTTGAGAGTAAGGCTGATACTGATCTTAGCAGATAAAGTTGTCAGCAACAGCTGGGAACCTCTGCAGTACACACATTTACTAAGTCGTGTGTGAATTAAGTGGTGTGTCTGCCTTGGAGTAGATGGGTTACGGCCATTTGGGAAACTAGAGTCCATAGAATTGACTAGATTAATAAAACTGTTTGTCCTGGACTTTGGCTATACTAACTTGGTTAGAACTTGCTATGAAGTTCTAGTACCACATATTTTCCAGGTTGTGATATCTTTTGAGTCTTTTTTCTTCTTTTTTGTTTGCACCTCAATCTCAAGAAGCTATCCTTAGATTCTCCTAAGATAAGAGAAATAATCATACAGTCTCCCATTTTACAAGTTATTGGTAAAATAGCAGCAAAAGTTCATGTATAGCAGAAGTCATTTCTGAAACTTTGTAACCTTTACATTCCTTATCAAGCAGCTTTTGGGACATGTTATAATGTAAATACAGCTTTTTATAAGTGCCTTTTTTATAGAATGAAGCAAGCAAAGTTATTCCATCTTGGTCCTGCTTTAGCTCTCACAATATTTGTTACTGTGAACCTGTGGCAACCTTGTGGAGCCTTTGTGATCTCTGTAGAGTTTTGTCCAGTGTTCTTAAAGTGGTTAGCCTTTTTAATTTTGCGATGTTTTCAGCAGGGGGGATGTGACTTTCGTTATGTAGAGTTGTTAACTGTACTATAGACTTGTATAGCACTTGACTTAAGGATCATTGCTGTTTGCTCTGTATAAGTACTGCTTAAGCTGTTATTGTGAGATGTCTTCTGCAAGAGTGGTTGGAGATGTAAAAGCTCTGTTGACGATACCCAGCTGTATTTCAGTCTGAAACAACTGTTGTACTATTGTTGAAAAATGGTTTGAGTCTGTAGAAATTCATCAGAGAAATATTCAGATGGAGTAGTGGCTTATTCGCCAGTAAGGAACTATATGCCATATGTCTACAGTCACTAAAAAAGCGGGTAATGCATACTTGAGTGATTATATTTATATATATATATGGAGCCACTCCTAATTCCCGAAGTATGTTTTCAAGGTAATCAGATGCTTCAAGAGATTGCTGGAATATATGGAGCTGCAAACTCTGCATTTTCTCCAGGGAAATGTACCACATCTCAAGATCTAATTCCAGATCTGTGTTTTTCCTGGCACAATAACTTCTAAGTTTTTCTTATCCTTGAAACAGAATCTAGGCACCTCACCCAGCTATCCATCTAATGTTATCATCAGCTATCAGCATCTTCACTTTCAATTCCTCCTGATAACCTCACATACCTGTTGAACTTAATTACTGAACGTAAGCAAGCATCTTAGCTCCCCAGTTTCACTTTTTTTGCTGGTGTTCAGTTTATCTTCTTTGTCTCTTTCTCCCTCCAAAAATAAGGCTGACATCTCATCTTTCCTAGACACTTGCTATCCAGTTGCCATGTTATTGCCAGTTTAGCTTTGTTGGTGTAAGAAAAGCAGTCAGATTGCTTTGTGAGAACTGCCCACTAATCTGCAGACTGCCTGAATGAAGTATTCTGCTTTTCTGAATTTTATGATCACACTATATTTTATTCATTGTTTATTTGCTATATGTGGAGAAAATATTCTGTTTCTCTGAGAGGTGACATTGTTTTATTGCTGCATTTCATTTTTATAACCCAAGTGCATCCCCCCTCCCCAAGAGCAAAACACTGCTGACAGGTGAATATTGCTAACGTGAGATCAGATTTAACAACAGCTTAAACAGGTTCTAAAGGTTCATCAGTTTTCAAAGTTATATCGCATCTCTGTAAGGAGGACGCGTCACACAATTATGGAGTTTAAATAGCTCCAGTGGTGTTAATTCAGTTAGCAAAATTCTGATGTTTATTCATTCAGTTGGCCAAATTCTGATTTCCACATCACTTCAGGTTTAGCAGTAATTGCAGTCAATGAGACGCGTGCTTGGTAGGATGCCATAAAGGATATCCCGGTTAGTTCTTTTCCAAGGCTCATTGTTTTGATTGCTTTGTTAATATGAGGCTTCAGATTTTGCATTCTGCTTTTATTCTTTTATTCATCAAAATATTTTATCTTTTGCATTGTGTTTCACCAAACTTTAGCTTGTCTCAGTTTGGGCTGCCTTACAATATTCCAGGTGGGCTGACTAAATAGTCCTATGGTCTTCACCTCAGTTCAGTCCCCACCTTGACGAGGACTGGACGGATGTATATTCTTCCCTCATTAATTGTCCTCCCTTGCCTGGCTTTCCTGTCCACCTCCAATTGACTGCAACTGCCATTTTATGCTGTTGGAGAGGGTGAAGATCTTAAAAAAACATTTGGTGGAAAAAAAGCAAGAAGTGTCTTGACTCCATAGTGTGATTACCCTTGTGGCCCATTAGACCCGTAACTTGTTATTTCTCATAGATCTATGTCTACATTCTTCTGTCAAATTTACCTACTTGCATTCCTTGATTTTAGGGTGAGTAGGATAGGGCAGGAAGATGCATTGCTGTTTGTAACAAAATGGACGCACTTAGGCGTCAAGACCCTTTGATTAATCTTGGGACCCGCCTATTCCTTCCATGACTTAATTGACCTATTTAACTAATTTAGTCTTTCACCTGTGTCTGCAGTGCTGTCCCTGCCCTTCTGTATCCCTTCTGCCAAGGCTCCTGACCCCTTTCCTACATTGCCTCAAAGCCAGTCCTCTTCAGCTAAACATTGTCTGGCTGAGGCAAGCTAACCAAACTTGCTTGTCTGAGAGAGAACTCCAGTGACCTCCCTGCAGGCTAAAACAAAACAGACCAACATTGCTTGACAGATCAGTATTGCTAACAGTTGATCAAAATTGCTGACCGTCTTTAAAAAAAAGTTTGTAATGCGTCACCAGGTTTTTAGGTTGTATTGCATCATTTGACAGAAGACATCACACAATTGATTTTGTGACTACAGTCATGTTTTATTCCACCATTTAGCCAAATTCTGCACCACTTCATCACATGCCAATTTATCTATATAGAGACGTGTGTGTGTGTGTGTGTGTGTGTGTGTGTGTGTGTGTGTGTGTGTGTGTGTGTGTGTATATATATATATATATATAGATATATATGTGTATGTATATATATATATATATATATATATATATATATATATATATATATATATAAACCAAACAAATCCCAGAACTGGCTGAAGGTATAGTCCACAAATAAAATGAACAAAAACGATCAAATAACAGCCAAAAACTGCCAAATGTAAAGAGTCAAAAAATCCAGGTTTTAATCAATGTGAGCGCTTTCGGTTCACCGCTTCATCAGACATACATAAAAATGGCATCACTTCTTTCATTAAATAGTTCAAATATGCATATGTCATATCCTGTTAAAATTTGTCATATCCTGTTAAAATTTTAAAGATACAACACCACTAAAATATATATGTATAATATATATGACAAAAAATGTCAAATAAAAATAAAAATACTTATCAAACAATACATTGAATAAAAATTAAAA
>NC_056727.1:541513449-541515949 GCF_019279795.1 Protopterus annectens
CACCTCCTTTTAAACCAATTGTGGCCACACGGGGCTTAAAAACATACCCTTTGCCAGTGTTTATAGACAGAATATTGAAGGCCACCCTCAGTAATAAATCCATTTATTAAAGGATTCTTGGAACTTCCTTGGGCGACTTGTGTCTGAGGTGTGATCCAAGGACTTTGGGATTCCTTACACTAGATGTAGTTGATCTTTTTACATCAATACCTATGGAAGATGGCCTGGACTTGTTCCATAAAAATTTGGTGGATTCCTTTTAGGTAAGTTGATTCATTTGACTTGGAACTTATGCACTTGGTACTCAACTTTAAAAATTTCCCCCTCAAAATAAATAAGCAAATTAAGGGAGTTGCAGTGAGAGCAGCTTGTGCTCCTTTTTTTGTAAATTTAGTGTGGTTAGCCTTGGTGAGACTTATTTTGTACAAGTCTTTATTTTTTAGTTAGTTTAAATTGTATTTACGCTATTTGGATAATATATTTATTTATGGAATGGGCCAGAAGATGAAAGTATGAATTTTATTGAATGTCTAAATAAATCAGCTGGCTTTTTTAGGTTTACAGCCAGTATCAGTATATATAAGTTGAGCTATTTAAACAGTCTGATCGAATCATAGTGGTTTTATGTCAGCCATCTGTAGAAACCCCACTGTTAGAAATTTGTATTTGCATTTGGAAAGCTCTCACCCTTTAAGTTATAAGAAAGTTTTGATAGAGACATTGTGTAAGAGTGGCTAGGATGACTTCCTCATTAAATGAAGCAAAAAAGGAAATTGCTAAACTCATTTTATGTTTGTGGAAAGAGGTTACCCCTGGAACATCACTGTTAATATTGCTGAAGAGGTTTTGCAGGAATGGGGATAAAAGTATAAACCACTTTTATGTCATAATTTTACAAGCAAGCATGTCAGTTCTGCATCTTGTAACACACAACCTTGAATATACCTTTTGAAAGTGCACTGGTCATCCAATATAAAGAAAACTCAGTTAAAAGAATTGTGACTAGTAACTGGAGTATTTAAAAAAAAGCAATCCAACTATGTTTGAAATAGTAGGGTCTCACCCTAGATTTTTTTAAGACTATGCTATGAACTTAAGAAATTTACTTGAAAAAGGAAATAGTGGTATGAACTCCAACAACATTAAAAAAGACTGTGGGGAAAATTTAATAAAGCCTACACAGACTTTTTTTTTTCCATGTAGACATAGTGGCACACTGCTTAGACGAAAGTAAGCAGATGTGCGATCCATTAAACAATGCTGAGGGACGTGCACGAGCGTGCAAACACACGTGTCCATGGCATGCAAATCACCTCATAAGCAGGTGAATTGCTTGCAAATGAGGGTGGTAGTGTGATTCAGCAAGCAGAAAGGCAGTCCTGCAGACCCCCGTATTGGTGTCCGTATCCGTGTCCATGGCATGCAAATCACCTCATAAGCAGGTGAATTGCTTGCAAATGAGGGTGGTAGTGTGATTCAGCAAGCAGAAAGGCAGTCCTGCAGACCCCCGTATTGGTGTCCGTAAAGTACATGGAAAAATTCTGTGTACAGGATGTAAAACTGACACCAGGGGCTGTAAATGTACACTTACAGTGGCAGAAATAGTATAGTAGACACAGATATGTGTAAAACTATCCACCATGTGGCCAAAACTATATGGAAAATAATAAACATTTTTTTTTTAATGCTCCGGGTGTTTCATCTTGTTTGCACGGCGCACTGCTCTGCTGAATGTATCTGTCCATGCGGGTGTGTCTACTGCTGCTGAACATTGTTTGTCTTTGTGGCGTGGGTTTGAGAGGTGCGCTGTAGTACTGAGTGACGAAAGCTGTAAAAAAAGTGGCTGGGAAAGCCAATGATACATTAATTACTGATGCCCCCTGCTGTAATTAAACTAGGCCATTAAAACCCCTTAATGATGTACTTGGCAGGTGGAATGCATCATAGGTAGCCAGTCACACAGGTTATACCTAGGGCAGAGCACTATAAAGA
This sequence comes from Protopterus annectens, assembly GCF_019279795.1. Classification (NCBI taxonomy): domain Eukaryota; kingdom Metazoa; phylum Chordata; order Ceratodontiformes; family Protopteridae; genus Protopterus; species Protopterus annectens. The sequence goes on from NC_056727.1 coordinate 541,515,442, forward strand.
ATGCAAATAACTTACAATCTGATCCCCCCCCCCCCATACTCCGCACCAGTGGAGAACAGACTTGGGAATTTTAACTGAGAGAATGCTAGGGGCTGCTGCAGGTCTGCTACATGTGTCTGTGCTAGATACTGAAGTTAGTGCTGCTGCTGCTGACTATAGGCTCAGACTGAGAAGAATGTTCAGGCCCAGGGTAACCTTCCAGGAGCTACATGTGGAGATTGTAGAGTATTACAGGGTGGACAGGGACATACTACATGAAATCACTGAGCTTTGCCGCCCTCAACTGAGACCAGAGCCAACAGAGGGGAACCCATCCCAGTGGAAACAAAGGTATGTGTAATCCTTAGGCTGCTAGATATAGGTACTTTCAAAGACCAACTGGGGACATGAAGAGGGTCTCGCAGTCTTCAGCATCCAGGGTACTGCACTAGTTTTTGGATGTCATGCTACCATATGCCAGTGAGCACATTTATTGACCCACATCTCTGAGGAGAGAGGGCCAGCAGTA
>NC_056727.1:541520949-541555949 GCF_019279795.1 Protopterus annectens
ATGTTGGTTTGGATAGTTTTTTCCCCTTAATAAATAAAATCATCATTTAAAAACTGCATTTTGTGTTTACTTGGGTTATCTTTGTCTAATATTTACATTTGTTTAATGATCTGAAACATTTGTGTGTAACCAACTTGCAAAAAAATAAGAAATCAAGAAGGGGGCAAATACTTTTTCATTGCACTGTATAGTGTGTAATAGAGTTCTAATCTTACATCAGCCAACTTGTGTGTGTGTGTGTGTGTGTGTGTGTGTGTGTGTGTGTGTGTGTGTGGAGATGTATCCCATGCAGCAGTACAGATATACCCATCTGGTCTATGTCTGTACAATGATTATTCATTTTATGGCCCTGTGACCAGCTGCTTTCCTCAACATTGGCCTCCTTTATACAAGGCCTGCTGATGTCATTCGCCCTAAGAGCACTGGCTCACAGTCTAATATCTGAAGGACTCTGTGACACGTGATAAGTACTGTCAGATGCCTAGGCTGTGCAAAGCAGTTGTCAGCATGTGTGTGAGGCAGGAAGGGGTGCTGGTTAGATGGGCCATGGAGAGGTGCCGTGTGTATCTGATGGTGACCTGTATGTGAAGTGACGCTGATGTTTGTGTGTGTGCATGTACACAGTCAAGCCCAGTGTTAGCCCTACACGTGTATATGTTGGACAGCTGTGGAGTGTACATAGTAGAGTGGACAGTTTACCAACTCTGGCTGTGAACACGGGAACTGGATCCACCAGGAGTAGCACTGGCACCATCATGCCCAAGGTTAGATGCGGTGCTAGCAGCTGATGGTGTCTGCTGGGCCTATGTCCCCCATGGAACGGCCCAGGACTACATGCCCATGGCCTGCCTACATCATGGTGTGGATAGCACACTTCCCTCTGTAGCGCTGAAGGTACTGCCACTATGGTAGCGTGACTCTGCATGGCCACGTTGACTCTCAGGAGAGGGGGTGTTGCTGACCTACGTCCACATGGCCGATGCCAAACTCCAGCCAGATGTTCCAGCACAGACAATGTGCAAAGACAGACACGGTCTCAGCCCACCGTCTGTCCACTACATCAATGAAATGGTTCAGGGCGTCACAGTATGGTGGAGACAGTCACGGATGTCCAACTGTGCTACATCCAGAATCCTAAGCATCTGTCTGGTGTTGCATTCAGAATGTGTGTCCATGACAGCCTGAAACATGTGGCAAGTGACCCGTGATGTGGCAGCTGTAGCAGTCCTCCTTCAAGCACCCCTGTCAGTTTGCCTTTGTGGGACCTCGCCAGCTGTCTGGCTATGGCCAGTGTCTGCACTCACTGACACCATAGTTCTCATACTGTCTTGTTCTATGTCACCATCCTCTGACTCTCCAATAGCTGTGGCCTGCGGTGACTGGGTATGTGTTGGTATACTGACTGTATGCAGGGACAATGGGGGCAGAAGAGGGATGTCAACCTCTGGAACAGATTCAGCCAACAAAAACCCCACCTGTGCCTCACTGTGGCCACCATCATCATCAGAGTCCGATGAGACACTAACATCAGATTGTGAGGGAGACGGACTGCAACCCCTCTGTTCATCTGGGAGAAGCAAGACAAAAGCAGTACATTACCACCTGCACTATTGTGTATGGTAATTCACACAGACTCATACAGATGAGGATCCATAACTGCATTACGTCCCGTATCTTCCCATCTCTGATCCCATACAAAACACAAACTCACAACATACACAGACAAGTTAGGCCCTTTATAACATGCACGTCACCTACAGCTGGTTAACGTTGCCAGTACAATACACCTGTGAGTTATGTAATATGACCGTGTATATGATAGAACTAAACATAAAACCCAGTACACATATTTTGAGAATGATATGCCAGTTGTATTATGTCTGCCTCGGGTATGTACCATCACCGTATTATGTTTCAACGGGCATCTTGGAGTAATTGCTTGATGTGTGTAGCAGGCTGCATAGTTGCCCATAACTATAACTGCAAACATGGTAATGTTTGTACCAATAGACACCAGTGCTTCCCTAGTCTGTGCACTGTAGGTAACAGCTCCGAAATGGAACATATAAGTATTCTACTCTGGCTAAGCACAACAGTTGTGTATAAGGCAAGATGGCAGCCCTTAACTTTCATAGGGTATATCTGATCTGTAAAACAACAGTATCGCACTTACCAGGTACAGGACCATGGACTCCAGCCACACCTGATGGACCTATGAAAAGGTGATGGAGAGGTATTGTCAGCAACACCAAATGTTGTGTTACAAGGTAATATGTGCTTATATCCACATGTGCAGTAGCTATTGTCATACTGGCTATATTGCTGACATGCTGAGTATGTCTGCACATCTGTCCGTAAAACCCAACCCCCCCCCCCCCATGCAGGTAGACCTGACACCCATGTACAGGTATGTAGAGCCTGCCACAATGACTGATTGACTGATGCAGTATTATAGTGGTAAACACAGTAAGCTTACCTGGACGCTCCTATGATGTCTGGACACTGGCACCTACCTCCAGAATGTATGGCATGATGGATGCCTGGGAGCTGTTGGCTGATCCTAGGTTTGCCAAGAATTCCTGTGTGGCCAAAAGTGGTTGTTGTGTTGCAGGCCCTCCACCGATGGCAGCGCAATCTCTGGTAACCGAAGCTGCCCTTTACCATGCAGCATTGACCATATCAGTGGCCTGGTGCCAGACCTGCTCGTAGGTCCTGTCCTGTTGGCCATTCTGAGTAACAGCCTTCACAAGGTTGCCCCAGAATGCTGCCCTGCTGTTCATGATTGTGGTGACCCCTGGAAAGCAGAATGTGATGGTGGAGTCTGAGGGCATCCAGTACATCATTCCCCGAAGATGAAAATGGTGAATGTCTCCATTGGTACATTGTTCCAGCAAGACAGCAAGAGGAGAACACATTACAGGACCAGATACATGGATGTCCACTGTGAAAAGACCCTACACACCCATAATGGGCTGCACTATCCACTGCTCCCTCACATGTCATACTCCACAGTCTAGCAACTTACAATATATGTGGCTATCACCAAGGTAGTAGCAATACTGGGTTATGTCCCTGTGTGCTGTGACAGATTCTGTTCTATGTCTCTGCACCCAACACTGCAGTCTACAGTGGCGTGTCCTCTATTGGCAAATCCCCACTAATATGTCATACGGCCACTGTCGGACAAATAGCAGTGTGCTATTACAACAACAAAATGGGGACAGTCCAGCAACACCAGTGTGCCACAATGACAGAGTAATGCAAACCTGCTGTAGTATATGTTCCCACTAGGTATCATACTTCTCAACTATGCAGATGTTTGCAGAATGTCAACATGTTTGCCTCATAGATGTGGTCCTTCTTGCACAAACTTGTGGATGTCTGACAAATGGTTATCCAGTCATTGATGGTTGCTGTCAGAAAATTAAAACAGAATCCGACTGTCACATGTCAGGCCCCTCAGAAAACACTTATACTGTAGTAATGTCTGTTAGTCTATTCACATTCTTACTTTGTATGGCCAGTATGTGTACTCTGTTGCTATGTTTGGGCCTTTGTCCCCCCATTAATTATGGCTTTGTCCTGTTTCTTACTGTAGGAGGTTGCAAGGTATTTTAGGCATAGCTATCAACCAAACAGTAACGGATGTGAACGAAACAGGGACTTAGCCAGAGTACATTATGGACAGTTAGGGACACTTACAATTTTAGAACTATTGTGTGACATTGACAGACTGAGAGGAGGTGAATTACAGTACATAATTTGATGTTACAGGAGTGTACACCCTTATGTACTATCTTTACTACAACAGCCAACAGTTGCAGGAGGGATTGACAGGGACAGAGCAGAGATGTGAGTCAAAGCAGGTACCATTGAGAGGAATGCCTGTAGGTGTTAGCAGAGTATCACCGACATGTCAATACCATAGATCTAATACAAGCCTTCTGTTGTAATCCCTATTTGCCATACCTCCATTTCCTCAGCTAGATCCAGGTATATGGGGAAATTTAGTACATACCTGGTGAGTGATGTATTCTTTTTTTTTTTTTTTTGAAGCATTTCTTTGCAAATGCTTTGCACATAAGCTGTTTGTATGACTAAAACCACATACAGACCTGTTCCCCATAAGCAGTTGCTTGCCTTTTGTAGGTAATTCTCATTGACAGGTAATTGCCTCTGTACCAATCTGTGACTCAGAATTGCTAATTGCATCGAAAACAGCTGAATTGCACTGTCATTAGCCAATGACATAACACCACAGTGCAATATACAAGGCCTTCATGTAGGCCCTGGCCCCTTTCTTAATTTTTAAGATGGATATTACTGAGGTGTGGAGACTACAGCATCACAGAGGGTAGGTACAAGTACTGTTCACTGTAGAGATGTATGAAGTATGTCCGCAGATGTTTTGTGTTTCACTGTTGCAGTCATCACACTTGGGTTATCTGCCTGCAAGTATCCCTTAGTCGGCCCAAATACCAGAGACTTAGTATTTCTGCGCCTGATGCTGTCGCTTCTTCCATGACCTCAGGTCGTCGGGGGTATAAAAGCAGGCAGCTCACGCCATTACACCAGTCTTTCTTGCCGAGAAGGAGCCCGAAGCAGAAGCAGTTCGCAAGTGTGGTCAGCCGCTACCTGAATTTTTCGTTTGAGTTAAATAATCCTGATGTCTTTTAAAGCTAACTACCCCAATGGGGATCCTTTTTTCTTGCTCTAACCAATGTCAGAAAAAGTTAAGAATTGTCTTGCCTGTGGAAAGCAAATACCTCACAGAGATTTTCATTCTTACTGCATCACCTGTTTAGGCCCAAACCACGACGTCCCTCGCTGTCGGTTTTGTGTCTTGTGTAACTCTCAAACCATTCGTCATCGAGCTATCTTTGTCACTAAATTCTTTTGCTCTTGATCTCCATATCCTGAAATGGCTTCGGTAAGCCATCCGACTACCGATCTTCCGAAAAGACATAAAGTTAAAGATAGAGACAGACCGCATAGGTCCAAAACTGCCGCCAACGCTTTTGTTAAGCTAGTCGCCAGTCCGCCGGTACTCAGTGAGGTGCCTTTGCAGCCCCTGATGCCCGCTTCTGTGGATTCGCAGGCCTCTGCTGAGACCCATTCGGAGTCCAGTAAGCTGCGAGATGCTTCTTCGACTATGGAACCAGCGGATGTCTCTACCTTAGATGGGTCCGGAGTCGCTGTGCAGGCACCGGCTTCTGAGGGAGTTTTTCATCCTACTGATGTTTGAATCAAACAGGCGACTTCTTTTTTTTTAAATCCAAAGTCACGGAGGCAGTCCACCAGCTACTAAACCAGATCGCTTTATTGAAATGCAAGGAAACAAATCACAGAATACGTTCTTTTTTTTTAACCAAAACTACTGAGTTTCTTAGGCCCAGAGTGTAAACTATGCCTAGAAAACCGACCACCAAAGCACAAGCTCAGGCACCCATGCCACAAAAACAAATGCTTAGAATGTCTGAAGACCTTATTACGCTGATTAGGGGAAGCCAGCCTTCCCCAGCTAAGAGACTGTCTCCAGTCCCCTTCAGGTTCTACAGACCAGGAGTCCGATGACTGACATTTCTGATTATAAAGACATGCCCTTATCCGCCTATGAAGATTCAGATGCAGAGGAATCCATTCCCTGTGCCTCCCATCCAGAGGATTTCTCTTTTGGTGAAACCTTGCATACTTTGAGAGCATTCTGCCTGTGAGGATTTAGATGCAGAGGAATTCATTCCCTCTGCCTCCCCTCCAGAAGATTTCTCTTTTGGTGAAACCTTGCATACTTTGAGAGCATTTCCACTGGGAATGCCAGGACTATCCTCAGTCCAAAAAGAGACTCAGAATTTGAGTTGCCTCAGCACAGGCCTTTAGCTGTACCCCCTGTCCTGGATGTTGTGGATGATATTTTTTATGGAATCTAGTCTTACTCCAGACACTTTACCTCTGGCCCCTAGAAACCAGACCGGTACTACAGAGTAACTGATTCTCACAAGTTTCTTTTCAAGAATCCTACTGCTGATCCAGAGATCATTTCCCAGGGACCTAAAGGTATTAAGGCTACTACAGCCAAAAATCCTATCCCTTCGGACAGGAATTCCAGATCTTTGGACAGATGGGGTAAGAAGGTGTATACCTCTGCAACTCTTGCTATCAGGGCATTGAATTGACAGTTTCACATGCTAAAATACCAGCAACATATGGAACTTATTAAACAAAAAGTGGTAATTTTTCCAGATTGTACAGAAAATAAAGAATTGCGGGAGCTTATGCACTCTGCAAACCAAGTTAATAAGCATACTTTGTGCTTGGTTGAAGGAGCAGGCCTTGCCAGATCATGTCAAATCTAAATTACTAGACTCTCCTTTAAATAAGGACCATTTGTTTGGCACCAAAGCAGAAGTTGTTCTTAAAAAGATGGAAGAAAAGGCTAAATCTATGCAAACTATTAAAGAAGTCCTACAAGTGCAACCACCTAGATTCATTAGGCACTGGTCCTTCCCAGCCCCCTCCAGGCCTTCCCAAACAAGTCTCAGGGTATGCAGAGATCTAAGCATGGAGCTCCCCCACCCCTAGATCAGGGAGTGGTAAGCAGCCACCTTATGGAAAAAGCTCACAATGACTTCTCAACTCTGCTTCCCAGCCCTGCCCAATTGCTTGTGCCCCCTAGGAGGAAAACTTGCCCTTCATGCAAAAAAATGGATGCCCATCACTCAGGACCGATGGGTCCTCAACATTGTAACCCAGGGGTTCAAATTTTATTTCAATTCACTGCCAACCCCAAGCGGGTTTTCAGACCTTCCTCCAAACCAGTGGGCAGAGTCTCAAAACCAAGTACGTTCCCTGCTGAATGTCAGAGCTATTCAGCCTGTTCCAGTAGAATAGAGTTGTCAATAACTCTACTCCAGACTATTCCTGATACCCAGGAAAGAGGGCTCTTGGCACCCAGTCCTGGATCTTTCAGTTCTCAACACCTTCCTGGTGGTACCAAAATTCAAGATGCTTACCCTGCAGTAGCTTCTCCCTGTGTTAGCCAAGGATGCTTGGTTAGTCACCCTAGACTTAAAAGAAGCCCATCTGCACATCTCCATAAGGGAGTCATGCAGGAAGTATCTAAGTTTCAGGGCAGGGTCTATGCATTGTCAGTTCTCTGCACTTCCTTTTGGCTTATCTACTGCACCCAGGGTATTCACAAAATGCCTGGCTCCAGCCATTGCATACTGCAGGCAGAGAAATATCCAAATTTACCCATACTTGGACGACTGCCTGATTCAGGCAGACAGTCAGTAGTTGCTGATTTAGCACCTGACATTTGTAAAAAGCCTTCTAACTTCATTGGGGTACACCATCAACGAAAAGAAATCACAACTGGTACCCAATCAAAAGATTGTATTCCTGGGAGCAAGCTTGTATACAACTTCCCAGGTGGTATTCCTCACTTGAGAAAAACAGGTCTATCTGACAGACTACTTCACACATATGGCACCAGAACCCAGCTATCTGCAAGAAAAATACTGCAAGTCCTAGGGTTCATGGCCTCATGTATTCTGCTAATTCCATATGCAAGACTGCATATGAGGAAACTTCAGTGGTACTTAGTCTTTGATGCCAACATTCTCAGGACCTGGAAACAGTCATTCCTATCATACCTTGTCTAAGGACAGAGTTCCTTTGGTGGGCAGAAGCATGCAACCACAACAAGGGACTGCATTTTACTCAACCCCATGCCACCCAGACTCTAACCACAGACTCATCAGATTATGCATGGGGGTCTCACATGGCGGGCAAATGTATTCAGGGCCACTGGAGCCCAAGGCAAATTCTCCTGCAAATCAATCAAAAAGAGATGTTAGCTGTACAGAATGTCCTGACAGCTTTCAGATACCTACTCTTTCCAGCACAACTGCCGATAAAAACAGCACCACAGTTATGTGGTACATCAACAAGCAGAGGGAGCCCATTCTTACCCATTCTGCAGGTTAGCCATGGCCCTGTGGAACACGGCCTTGGACAGCCAAGTTTATCTGCAAGCTCAATTCCTGCCAGGCAAACGAAATTCACTGACAGATGACTTAAGCAGAAATATCCTAGACTCACATGAGTGGAAATTGGAGCCCAGCACCTTCAACTTTCTGATCCAGAAATGAGGGACCCCAGAGGTGGATCTCGTTGCCTCCCCCGACAACCACCATTTAAGCAAATTCTGCACCATGAACCCTCACAGCAGGGCCTGGAAGGTGGATGCCCTATCCTTTCAATGGGAAAACCTCTCAATCTGTGGCTTTTCCCCTCTGCTCCTTATCTCAAGAGTATTAATCAAGATAAAACAAGGCAGGCCAAGGACAATTCTGATTGCCCTGGACTGGCCACACTAGCACTGGTACCCACTCTTGTGCAGCCTGACAACTGTGCCACCCTGGCACCTACACCAGACTCCAACCCTGCTTTCTCAGCAGGAGGGACAGATTTTGCATCCACAATTGCAAACCGTAAATCTTGCAGCCTGGCTTATTCCTTAAATACCCCACCAGCAACCCTAAGCAAGCAGGTAATGGACGTCACCCTTGAAGACAGAAGGCCCAGTACTAGGAAATCCTGTGCTGAAAAGTGGAAAGGGTATTGTTCTTGGATTCAGTGTTAAAGAAAGGACACAGCACTGCCCTCTTTTCCTCTAATCCTGGATGACCTAGCAGAACTACTACACAGAGGGCTATCCTCCTCCATTAAGATCCACGCCTCTGCCATTTTGGCTCATTACAATACTGAGCCACTCTATTCTCTCACCCTTTCATCAAACAGTTCCTGAGAGGGGCAAACAACTTAAGGCCACCATGGAGAGCGCCCACCCCTGCCTGGAACCTTAACTTTGTTCTGGAAAAGCTCACGCTTTCCCCCTTTTGAACCTGCTGCTTCAGCAGAGTTAAAACTCCTCTGTTGGAAAACAGCCTTGCTTATAGCCATCACTTCAGCTAGAAGAGTGTCTGAGTTACAAGCACTGATGGCTGTGGAACCCTTCATTATTTTCCATGCTGACAGGGTTTCTCTTAGAATTAAACCCTTCCTTTATGCCTGAAGTGGTGTCCAGTGTGGCTCTCAATCAGTCCATCCATTTGCCAACCTTCTTCCCTAATCCTCAAAATAAAGGGGAAAGGATCCTGAACTCTTTGGGCATGCACAGACAGCTCAGGTTCTTCCTTGATAGGACTAAGCCTTTCAGAAAATCTGACCAGCTGCTAGTCGGCTTTGCAACAGGGGCAGAGGGCAAGGCCATTTCAAAACAATCCATTTTCAAATGGATAGCACACTGCATCCATTTGTGCTACAAGCACCATGGAAAACCAACCGTCAGGGGGTCAGAACACATTCCATTAGAGCTACATCTACCTCTACAGCATTTCTCAGGGGAGTCCCTACAAGGGGCATACTGGAAGCTGCTATGTGGAGTTCTGTACACACCTTTACCAAGCATTACCACCTGCCTATCTTTTCCGAATCCAGGGCAGGATTTGCTACAGCAGTCTTGCAAGGCCTACTTGCCAGCCCTAACTCTTCTTGACTTGACTGCCTCCGCCCTTCCTCAACTTTGGGAATCAACCCAAGTGTGATGACTGCAACAGTGAAACATGAAGAACATAGTACAGTTGTGTACACTTACCATAAATGTCGATGTTGGAGTGTATTCACTGTTGCAGTCCTGGTTTCCCTCCCTTCAGGCCCCTTGTTTTCTCTATCTCTTTAGCTCTCCTCTCTATGGCTATTCCTACTGGTATTGGTATTTACTTTTCCCCACCATATACTAGTTCCCTATTTGGGGACTCCTGACATTTGGGGCAAGAAAACTGATGTAATGGCGTCGGCTGTCTGTTTTTATACCCCTCATGACCTGATGTCATGGAAGAAGCGACAGCATCTGGCACAGAAATATTAAGTCTCTGATACTGGGCCGACTGAGGGCTACCTGCAGGCAGATAACCCAAGTGTGATGAGTGCAACAGTGAATAAACTCTTAACATCTACATTTATAGTAAGTGTACACAACTGTACTTTTTGCCTCATGTGTGGTCAGTGTCCCATGACATTGTGGTCGTCTGGCAGTTCACTGGCAAACATTGTGGGCTGAGGTCAGTAAGAGGAGAAAGACATACGAGTGTCACACTTCATACCTGTCAGAATATGCATGCTAATACCAGCTGCTATTCTATCAAGTTACTGTCTTTGTAGGGGCAAACTGTTAATCATGTCCCAATCTTTGGGCCTTTGCCACCCCCCCTTTATGTATGGTTGTGTCGAGATCCCTTGTTCTAGGGGGTTGGGAGGTATGGTAGATCTGTAGCAGCTACCTTAACATACAGCTGTGTATGCTTCAGGCTGCAGCTGCTGCTGCAGCCTAGGAAACACGGGGAGTGTGTAAACTTTGGAGGACAGCAAGCTGTACATGTACTTGTGGCAGCCCTGTTACAGCAAAGCCAGGGTTAAGGGTACCTTTTACAGTGCAATCACGGCATATGCTTCAGGTATGTCTGTTATGCACCAGTGCCAGTAACAGAGTAGTGGGTGACATATAGTTAGGCTATATGAATATGTGCAGCGTGTCCCTATCTGCAGGCCTTTGACTTGCAAAACTGGGTAGCAGATAATTCAGTAGCAGTAACCTGTGGGGATTACAATTGCATGACTCAGTCATTACTTGCTGTTTTCACAAAAGTGTAATTGAAGTGCAACGCACTGGATTCTAACCCAGGACTGTGTGTGGCCAAATGTACTGTATGCAAGGCATTTAACAGACTGAGCTACTGAGTCGGTGCTGCAACAGGTGTATTTGCAAGATGTATGTGCTGAAATACAGGCTGTGACACACCTTGTCTGCATCCATCAGTATGTACATGTCTTTCAAAGGCAGTTTTTCTGAAGCAAGGTCCCAGCTGAACATGTGTACTTTGCCACTGATGCCTTAGCAGGTGTGTTTAAAGATGTTTCTGGTAAGAGAACATTTGCTTGCTATTCCAGGCCTCACATAACTTCCATTATTACTTATTTGGCTGTCTACTGGTTTATTTTTGAATCCGAGTCCCAGGTACACTCCCATATTTCCCATTAGGTTTAATTTCAGTTTTTCAGTTGCACCTGTTTTAATTAAGATCTGTGTGGAGTAGTGGGTTACTGCAGTAGGCTGTAGTTGACAGGGACCTGGGTTTGAAACATGGCAGAGGTGATTATTTTGAACATGTGACCAATAATGTGAGAAGCACATAAGATGATTAATGCTCAATTAAGCTGGTTTGTGCTGTGCGACATGCCGCATCATGGTGTGCTGCTTAGCTCCATGCAAACCTGCACTAAAAAATTAAAAAGAAAAAGGGGGTAATAAGGCAGTGGTGAAATGGGGGCAAGCAGGTGGAAAAATATATTGAAAGGCCGGTAGGAATGTGCAGGACAGATGTAGGAAAGAACCATAGTTCTCCATTTCTTGTACAGCAACAACTGTGCATTTTGACAGATTTTATAGATGAGTTTGGACTCTCAAACCCCAGAGGAGAATAGTGAGGACAACAAAAATGTGTTCTCAAGCCATTTGGACCAAATTAGTTGTGTCCAGTTGACACGTGCAAAATGGAGAGCGATGTATGGGGTGATAATTTTTGTGTGGGACAGGTGCCCTTTTTTTCCAAGGAGAGAGTGGAATGTTGGGGAAGGGACATAGGTACTTATGGGGAGGTATGTTGGGTAGGAGACGCAATAGCAGATGGACAAGACAGCAGATGGGGCAGTTTGTGACACATGACGGGGTAAACACCTTGGATGTAGAGGGAGTTGTGAAATCTGAGACTCATGTGCCTCCAGATGGCAGCAGCATGACTGATAGACCCACTGCTTCTTCACTGCCCTGAAGGTGGATGTGCTAGAGTCTGGGCATTAGCGCCAGCCTGCCCCACCAGGTTGGATGCAATCTGGTGCAGGCAATGTTCATAGCTGCGATGGACGATCCTGCACACCATAGCAGGTAGTTGCTGTTGGGTGACTACTGTCCCTCTACCAGCACTCCTAGGGGGAGGCTGGGCCCTGTCCCCTGAAATGGTTCCACCCAAAGGTGGTGCAGGGGCAGCTTAGGGGGCACCACAAGCCTGGGTCTCAGACAGTCTAGGACCCGATGCCATGGCCAGCTGAGGTAGTGTAGGTGGACCACCAGGAACAAGCCTACCCTGACGTGCTGTGGTGATGAGTTATTTCCCAAAAATTTAGTAGTAACAGCATGCCAGAAAATTGGAAATAAAAGTTTACAAACCAATGCATATTATGTGAAACAGCAATAAATAACAGAACAGTCAGAATGCAAACAGCATGCCAGTAACCATTACAGCATAGGGCCAACAGAATTGGTAATTCAAAAAGAAATGTTAATGCAACCATTATACATAACAATAATAAAACACATGCCCCAAAATACAGTTTAATGTAACAATGTATGTTAATAGTAAACCATAACCAATGAGTAACAGTAGTAATTAAATGAAGATAACTGGCGGGGAGTAAGAGAAATACAGTCCAGTAATACCATTATAGGATGTATCGTTGACAACAGTACTACTATTTACTCTACAGGTCTGTCCTTTCTTTGTGCACAAGTCTCCTATAGGTGCTGTAGCACATACATACCTCTCAAGCTATCTGCATGGGACATTATGGGCCAAGCAATAATAACTGCTGGTACACAACTACACAGAGCACTTGCACGTCATGTTGACCTGTGTAACTACCAAGGTGTACTGTGGGCTAATGTAGTGATACTTTGCAATTTTGGTAATCATTTGTATGTTAAATCTGTGACAGCATGGGGATAGAACACAACTGCAGTGACTGCAGAGGACATCTGCATCAAATGTATTAATTGACTGCAGCAACCTTTAACAGACACTCCAGGCATATAGCCATACCAAGATTACACATTTTGTTTCTTTTATATTATTTTAGGTTCTTAGGTTAGTACTAGGCAAACTACCCTTGTGGGCTATTTTAGGCCTAGCCGGTTACCCCCTGTGAGAATCAAACCCTGCACCTTGTGTTTGTAAGGTAAACACCTTAACCATTATGCTAACCTCCCACCACCGTACTTATTTCCTTTATTTTATGATGTATTATCACATTCCTAGAAATGATTTTAACAGTCTGTGACATCTGAACACACAATTATTTACTCATCATATGGACTACCTTGCCCATTTACCTGTAGTTCCTGTGTAGAGAAAAGGACTCATTACGTGACTGATTCTGTAGTATTTAGTGCTGTAAAGCACTGGATTCGAACCCTGGTCTGTGTGGCAAAATGTACTTCATACAGAGCATTTAACAAACTGAGATACTGAGTCACTGCTGATTACTGACCGGCTGGTATTTGCCTACAGCTCACCTGGAGCCAAAATATGAGCTGGTAATTGTACTACAGTTTTATACTAGACTGCAGTAATAGTTGAACACACATGCATGAAAGTCCAGCATGACAGATACTTGGTAACCTATACATTACTAAATAGAATGCAGGTGTACACAATCTATTGTTAGTGGGTTGAAATGTCTGTGAAGTCAGCAAACAATATCAGAGCATGGGTTGGCTATTTCACCAATAAACCTTGCTTACCTGGTGTTTATGAAAGACAGAGCATTATGTGAACAATATATTCCTTGGAACATGACATTTGGCAGCCATTATATTTGCAATGTACAGCTGTTACACTGTTGTACTTGACTGCAGCGCCTTACCTCACAGCCTGAATGCATATACCTGAAATGTAATGGTTAAAACAAGACAATCCTGATGTACACAATTTACCTTGCTGTTACTGCTATTGTTTCATATGTTGTTGCAGCACAGTTTTCATAATTGACTTCTTGCAAAACAGCTCTAATTCCACACTTGTTGCACAACAGCATTTATTAGAGATACTTTCATGCATTTACTGGCATAGTTTTGAGTTTTTCTTGCACAACAGTTTTCATTATGTAGGTGTGGCAATACAGCTGTAATTCCACAGTTATTGCACTACAAACATTTTGCAGATACTTTAGTATGGTTATTGCTATACTCTTTCTTGCTTATTTGGCTATAGATAGCACAAAACACATGTACTCAACACACTCACAGTGCATCCTGGCCAAGCACCCTGCATGTGCCCCAATGTTGCGAGCCCTCTCCTCTGCGCCTGTTGGGAGAGAAACACACCATTATGCATACCAGTTTAGCAGACATTTGCTTTAGATAATAGTCAAACAGTGGTAAATGTACTTGCAGACGTGGGCATTTCCTGCCTGAGCATCTTGGACCCAGGTGGCCAAGAGATCCCCTTCCAACACTTCAGGTCATCATAGTGGTGACCGACCTGCTCACTTGTGATGAAGATACCATCTCACTGGTGAGTTCACGTGCCAGCTGGTCCCAGGCCTCTGCCTTGCACTGTGAGCCCTGGAACTCCCCCTGCAGCAGCCGGTCATCTTGGGTTTCTACCAGGAGTCTAACCATGACCTTGGACTCCTGAATGCCCCACCGCTGCACCCGAAAGTGCGCACCTGCTCCAGTGCCAGCCATAGTCACTACACAGGTAGAACTCCAACTGATTATGCTGTATTCCTGCCTAGTGAACTGTAAATAGCCTGTTTTCCCGCCTTTAAATGCCATTGGGCAACATTTAAAAAAGTGCAGAGTCACTTAGCAGCGGGCAAACTAGCTCAGCCAAGCATTGCAAAAACTCACAGAACTCCACATGATTAGTAGTGCTCAAACCATCCAAGCAGTGCATAAACATTTTCAGCATTGTTATGTTTATGTGGTGCTTAGCAGGTCTTAGCAGAGTTTAGCTAAGCGCAGCTGGCCGATATTTAAAAATAATTGGCATATTTGTTTCCAAAATAAATGCTTATTTTCCCTTCCATGTATTCAAACCCTGCACCTACTGCTCATGAGGCTGTAATTCTACCCACTTCGCTGCGTGGATATGTGGAATTCTGCTATACCTTTACTTATACCTCTGAGCTACCTTTAAGCACTGCTGAGCACCGCGTCACCCAAACCCACTCAGCTATGCTTAAACTTGACCTTTAAGTAAATAATTTAATGCATCCAGTTTCTATTTTTAAGTGTCTGGCGCATGTCAAGTGGTACGGTCCGTGCCGCGCAAACGTGCTTTTTTTTAAAAAAAAAAAATTCCATTGATGTACAGCAATTGGACGGGCAGTGCAGGGAGTGTGTTGCTCATCTGTGGACACATCACCACACTCCCTACACTGATTCGATAGCTGTATTCCACGGCTCTCACTCAGCAATGTTCCATTATTAATATGCATGGTGAGCTGCCGAGTGGGAACAGTGTACACGGACATAGTAACATTCCGTGTAGGCTCTACAGCATATGGAATTTATGAAATCTGGGGGTGTAATTATAATGGTACTAGGAGATGTGGTTCCTGCAAGCAGTGTTCACAAATTTTGGTGGCCAAAGTGTTAAATCTTGATAGCCTTAATACCCGCATGTATGTACAAAAGGGTAATTGTGGGACTTTGGCTGTGGTGTATATTGCAAAGCCCACAACTGGTGCTGGCTTCTGTATGGGGAAAAATGAAGAGACAATACAAGAAAAGAATTTGAGCACTATTATAACATTATGACAAGAAATCCCAATAATCCTCAGTTTAAACGTACATTAGCATGTACTGCTTTTAAGGATTTCAAATATGATGTACCAGAAAAGGTTGAAATTAACCCCTGGGGGAGAATGGAAAACAAAACTAGAATACAAGGAACTGTTTTGGCAGTTTAGGTTGAATGCCATCTCTCCCCCCAATTTGAATGATAGTGTAGCCCTTGGGCCTCCGATATATGATGTTTAGGGTATCACACAGTGAAAAATGTAGTTTGGGTTTTTCCTGCAGCATACATATATATATATATATATATATATATATATATATATATATATATATATATAGGTTTACCATCAGATGTTCGAACCAGAGCCCATCAAATAACGGGATCATTGGCCGACTTCCGCAAAACCGACAATGTTGAATTCCGACATTGCCGAAATACAACGCGACATAAACCTCGGAATTGACTTTAACATGGGTCGAGATGGGGGCGAGATTCGTATTTCTACAGTGTTTGGGTCTACAGTCGAAGTCCAGAGGCTGAATGGTGACAATGAAGTGGGAACCCACTTGGGAACTTCTAATATTAATCGTATGTATGTATATGTATACGCGCGCGTGTGTGTGTGTGTGTGTGTGTGTGTGTGTGTGTGTGTGTGTGTATATATATATATATATATATACACACACACACACACACACACATATATTTATATATATATGTAGTGTGTAGTATACACACAGATTTTTCAAACTTTTTGATTATATTTTTTTCTAGTTTCTTTGTTCCACATCTTGTTAGCCAGTAGGCCTCACAGCTGCTCTACAAAACTTTCACTAGCAAAAAAACATTTACTTTATTCTGTCTTAATGAAGTGCAGTATTTCCCTTTGCCACATCTGCCAAGGTTTTAGTTGAATGGCAAGGAGTCATTGACGAGAAGAGCTTGATGTTTTTCTCATGTACAAGACCACAGCAGCAGCAACAGGCTGACTGCAACTTGGGCACCAAACCAGGGCCATCCCACCCTTTAGTATTTCCAAGAAGTCTTTGATATGGATCAAGACTTAAGTGGCCATGTGCATTAATTACTAAAGATTACGATTTGGTTTCAGAAGTTTTCCTGATCATATTAAAGCCAATCTAGTCATTCCCTTTGATGCCAGTTAATACGAGAATGACAGTGGCTGAAGTCTAGGTATAGCATTGAGAGACCAGCAGATGACCATTTGTTTGATGGAGACTTCTCCTTCATGACAGCAGCAGGAGCCTTTCACAAAGGTGGCATTGCACAAGACCCTAGCTCAGCTAGAAGTCTGCTACAGAGAGCTGGCTAGGGTCATGGGGGAAGTTAAGGGCTGTAATTATGGGAATTTGCAGAGCACATGATCATTGTGATATATTTGTATTGATGCCAGGTCTGTTTCATTCCACAAAACAGTCCTTGACGATGATGAAATTGCCACATATGAGATTTTTGCCACCCAGGACCATACAGTAGTTGGCATCACCCTTTCCTCTGAGGCAGGCCAAGCTGATCCTGATCCATTTCCAGTACTGGCATTCCACAACTCATTGTTTTGCAAAACTTGTAATGTTGGAGCAAGTGTGATGTTTTTGCTGTAGATGCCAGTGCCTTCTAGTCAAACGTCAGCTCAGCAGACTCTTGCCAGATCATCTGCTGAAGCAGGTCTGCAGTTCATTGACCATGGCTTAACAACAATGAACTAGGTCATACCACAGCCATTGGCTGAAGGACTCCTGTAACTTTCTCTGGACAAATAAAGGCACAAAAAGCTGCCTTCTTAGAGTTGAAACCTCTCCCAAAATAATCATGTGAAACCCTGTTCAAAGCTAAACATTGAAGTTGATGTGAAAGAGTGATTAATTTCCTCTTGGCCACCTGTAGTGGCTCCAGAGTTTGGGTAGGTTCTTCATGCAATGCAAGATAAAGGTGTGGCCTAACAGTTGCAGTCTTCTCACAACAGAGAAGATTACATGTTGTATGTATATTTTCACTTTGGTCGTCTTGGATGGTCCCATCTTTGATGGGCATCCTGAAAGATGCTGCCATGGTGGCATAGGAAAAGCAGGCATATTTAATAAGCTTAGGAAATGATCAGTCATGTTAGGGCTCATAAGCCCAATTCCACTGTGTCTACAGCAGCAAATGGAGCCTTAACATCCATCCAATGGACAAAGAGCCTAAATTGATGGATAGGATTAGGACATGTCATGTCATCCATCTTATTGTTAAGGATGTTAGATAATTTAACCAGAGTAGTGTATTTCTGAAGATTAGTCATTGATGAAATGCTTCAGGTGGCTGTGGAGGTGCCATATGGGCCACAGAAGATGACTGAGACACAGGTGGCCATCTCCTCCAAAATAACAAACTGCATTAATTCATGTCATTTTTAACACGCATGTGGTTCAGTCCTAGCTGTGACTGTGGGCATTATAATGCAATGGCATTGTATGACTTGGGCTCACCAGCTTTTCAGAAGATACTAAACTGTTTGGTTACCTCTTTGTAGGACCCCTTTTATTTGTTGGTGAGGTCAGTGCACAACTTAAATGTATGGAAGAGCAATGTGAAACCCTGATTGTACGTCACTGTTTTTATCTCATCTCCAATTGTATTATCTATAACTGTTAAACCTCATCTGCCAATAACCTTGACATACTTAAGTCTTCCATAAATATTTCCATTTGTGCTGTTTCTTGATTTTACTTTTCTCTGATTTATACATTTTTTCATAGAATTTCTGAAATCTCTCTAATATTTCTAGGGGGATCTCTGGTTAAGTTTGGCAACAACCTTTTCTAATTTCTGTTGCCGAAGTTGTGCTAAAAGTCTTTGTGCTCTGGAGTTATCAGAAAACAGGTGCTTAACAGCAGTCTTTCTAAATTCATGCATATTATCCAGATATTCCCATATTTCCTCTTTAGCTCTCTGCAGTTATACCTCTTTTTGTTTTGTGAGATTCCCCGTATTCTGCAATACTTTTAACGTTTTTCAGCCCCTCTGAATGTTCCTGTTACATCCAGACCATATCTTTTTACTTCTATCATGTTTTTAAACTCCACTTTCATTTTATCCCACTCACTAGCTGTAACTTAAGAAAATTTTATTTTCCCTAATAACTCTGTTTCCTCTGCCCATTCCTTAAAATGTTCTCTTTTTAGCAGGCAGGTAGGGAAACACCAGTCTCTCATTTTTACTTCACTACCTTGTATTTTAATCTTGGTTGCTAATGACACATGATCTAAAATAGTTATTGGATGCATGTTGAATCTTTCAATTAAATGCAGATATTCCTGTGAAATATTTTTCTCCCCCAGATACATCCTCACTGTTGTAAATCAAATTCTACTTCCCACCTGTATGTAATATTCCCTGCTGAAAGCTGATTATTTCTCCAAAAAAAATGTCTTAAGCTCCATAATAACAGTTTTAGTTGGAATATAAATACATGCCAGAATAACCCCTTCTCCCTTGGCAGTAACCCTTTACTACCACAGATCTACCATTATTATCTTTCCCCCTCTTCTGTCACTGTTGGAGCTCCTCTAACAGCGTAAGTTTCTTTTGTCCCTGATAATCTGCTGAATATCTCTCTTGAAATCCTTTATCAAATGTGTTTCCTGTAGCATTGCTATTTGCACTTTGCATGTCTTAACATAATTTAGCACTCTTTCTTTTTTATCTGTACCTGTGAAGCATTTTAAGTTCCAAAGTAATATGGATAGAGTAGCCATTATGGCAAGAAGTTATTCCCACCAATTATATATGTCACCTTGTTAAATGTCTCTTTCCAGCTTTTGTGTTAGTAGCACAACAGGTGGCATACTTGGCTTTGGTTTAGAAGGCTGTTGGCTCTACTCCCACACCATATAGATGGATTACTGATACTCCAGTGATCTTTTAATGGAGGAAAGTGGTGCTGCCGTCTTAAGTGCATCCTTCTTTGGATGAGATGCCTTGTAACTATGACATTTTTGTTGGTTTGCCAGCCATTCCCTATAGGTCCAAATAGGGCATTGTCCTCCTGTACTCTGTCCTGCTCAGACTAGTCATAGAGTACAATGCTTTCTTGAGTATGTACCTGACCAGGCATGTACAGCAACTAGTGATCTCATAGGTTCCTTACAAAAAGAGTGCAAGGTGTAACAAACCTGCCTTGTGCAAAGCACCTTAAAACCCTTTCTTTCTATGTCCTGTAGATTTCTCAGAAGTGATCTATGCTTGGCTTACAAGGTATCCACAAACCCCACATTTAAAAATCTCCTACATATTTGTAAGTCAAACATTGCCAGAAGTACAATGTCTAAGGAACTGGATTTTCTGTGACAAACAAACTTGCTGAAGAGACGTGTGTGTTCCAGAGACTGCCCTCCTATGGAACTGGCATCCCATCCATGTGAAGCTGAGTTTGTTACCCAATTTAAGTGCAACCTCAACCAGTGGATGGGGAATAGGAAGTTTACACTGGGCTTGGTACCCATGTTCTATATGGACAGAGGTAGGTTATAAAAGCCTTGCCCATAATGTCCTAGTTGGATAAAGGACATCATTATTTTTCTGGAAAACTTGGCTAGACTCAAAGGCTCCCAGCTTTTTTAGCCTAGTAACACTCTATGAATCTATTCACCTACTAATGTTTCACAGGTTGATCTTTTATACAGTTGTTTTTAGTGATATCCATTTGAGTAATGTGACATTTTAAGACTTTTTATTGTAATGATAACCCTCACAAAAACCCACCCAGAACACCCTCATAACCTGCTAACTTAAAACAAATGCACAAAACTATGTACATCTTCAAATAATAACCCACTAATAGGAGCAGTTGTTCCAAATTGATAGCTGCGCACACAGGCATTCCCTAACCTAACGTTAAGGTTATCCATGCTGAGACGCATGTTACAGCCTTTGCTTCTACTTACATTAATTGTTGTCTGTTCTTATTTTATCTTTATTCCTCTCCCAGATGTGAAAAACAGCTTATATGCTTTCAGAAAACATTAACTTTTAGCCTTTAAAAAGTGCTGTGACTTTTATTTCTTGCCCCTAATGTCAGCTTGTCTCCAGGGAAACTAAGTAGACAGCTGCAGACTTTAGAAACTCACACCGAACATTTGTTTGCTAAAGGAATACTTTCAATTACATTGAAAGGTGGGTTTGGTATAATGGTTTACATCTTCATCTTATGGACAACACGGTACAGGGATTGATTCTGACCTTGAGTTATTGTCTATGTTTAAAATGGCCCTGCACAGCAGTTAGCCTAGAGTGAACCTATGAGCATTCAGTGTTCTTTTGTTTACTTATTCACTCAAAAATGTTATTAGATTAGGTCAAGGGCTTTAATTCCAAAATTCAGCTATGTAAAAGTAAGAGAAGACATATCAGCTTCACATATATTATAATCTTTTCACTTTTACACCCTGTCCCCCACCTCAGCAACCCAAGATTACAGCTTATTAATTAAACATGCTTTTGTCCAGCTTTTCTCTTTTTACAGTGTAATGTTTACATTTCTTAAAACTAAACAAGAAAAAAAAAAGGCCCTTGTTTGCTTTAGTATCTTTATCACATACAACAATAACTAGAAATGATTTACTGTATTACATGCAGTTTGTCATGAAATTTTATACAAGTACTGTTAAGAAAAAAAGTCTGTATACTTGGCTATTTTTTCCTTTTCCCTTCAGTATCCTTCCAACATTAATGATGGTAAAGTTGGGTACATGCATTTCAGCCCCCCACAAGTTTAACAAAGTCAGCTGAAGTCCAGTCGTTACACTTTCTTGTAAAGCCATATTTCACAAATGTGATTGATGCTTCATAATCTCACATTTATTCACTAATTTGTGTTGCTAGTCTTCCTGTTCATCTCCCTTTCCCATCTTCAGTCCCTGGTTCAAGTCCAAGTACTCCTGATTCTTCTGTCCCGCTTCTATGCTTTTTTCTTTTTTGTCTGTGCATGTCCGAAGTATTTTCCTTTGGAACATTGACAGTCTCTCTATGAGCTTTATTATCAGAAGAATGAGAACTAGAATCCACTTCTACTCGATGGCTCACCTTTTGTTGACAAACTTTTGTATTTCCTCCTTAGCTTGTTCTGCATCAAAAAATGACTGATCCTCCAGGAAGAAATATTCTGAAGACAACTGGATGTATCCGCTTATATCTCACACCTGCCTCTCCACATTCCCTGATTGCTAGGAAAATTTGCTTCTCTTCTGCCTGGAGTATAGTGAATAATCATTTTCCACAAACATTCTGCTGTCCCAACTTAGTACTTTGGCCTTCTACCACAGTTTCTGTGGTACAGCTGAAAATCTCATGTTTTTCCTACATGCTCCATCCTCTGACTACCATTTTTTGAAACAGCTCATACTCTAACTTTCTCTTCATTAGGACCGCTGATTTTTTTGGTTTCATCAGTTCATCTGAATAGCTATTTAAAGTTTCTTCCATTTTCAGACCTTTTTCATTTGAGTTGGTATACTCCTTCAATGTTTCATTTATTTTAATCAGCTCTGAGTGCATTTGATTTTTTTCTCTCTACATTACTGGAAGCTCTATCTTGCAAGAAAGCTGGAGCTTGAACGGCATTTTGCTGAACAGCTGCAGGATTCTTCCCAGTTAGTATGTTTTTTCTTCATCTTTTTTTAGTTTTTTTTTTTTTTTTTCATTCTCTCTAAGTTTCTTCTTTGCTGACATTCAGGCAGTTTACTTACTGACCTGTAACTGAATTTACTAAAACTTCTAGTTACTGACTTTATCTCAGTTTATTTTTTCACACTGTGAGCACTTAAGATAAGCTGTTGATCAGTGTGCAGACATCTTGGAAGTTAAAGCAGACCCCTTCTTTATGCCAAAAAATGGCAACTGAAACCAACCTAAACCAGTCCATGTTAGCCATATTCTTTACCCATTGCCAAAATGGAATGCCTTCTTTGTTGCATGGATATCCAAAAAAAAAAAAAAAAAATATATATATATATATATATATATATATATATATATATATATGTATATACCTTTCCTGTAACTAGTGAAGTCCAGATTCAGATTTGCCATATCCAGGACTGTATGTAAGCTTCTGAGCCCCCCAAGCTTTCTGTGTTGGAGGAAACCCTTCTAGCTTATCAGTGGGAGTGGTAAGCACTAGGTAACCTATCTACCACATAAGGAGTGGTTCTGGCCCAGAAATAGTAGTTATTGGCCGTTTGGGCAGTTTTTCCATCTCTCTCAACTTTCTGATTTAAAAGCCTGCATTTGCACTTGTTTCCCCCCTTTCCTGTAACTAGTTTAGTCCAGGTACAAATGCTTAGTTTTAGCACTTGAATTTGCTTATTCATGATCAACACTTGTTCAGAACTTGTAAGCACTAAATAAACCTACTAATTACTGCAGCGCTCAACCTTCCTCATTACCTAGCGGAAAACAGTTTTGGTACTTACTTTCCTCACTTGCTTAGAGAAAAACAGCTCTTGTACTCACTTTCCTCACTTATCTAGAGGAAAATAGTTTTTTATTCAGGCATGTCCAAGGGTCAGCTCCCAGTGTTCTCTCCTGTCTGATGAATCTGGGCATCTTGGGGCAATGTAGAAATTGCCTCATGTACACAGACAACCTTCTCCTCCTACCACCCAACACTACAACCTGTGAGAGATGCACTTATCTAGCCAAACTGGAGGTAAAGCTCTCTCCAACCAAGACTGAACTTGACAGTCAAGAGGAGAAGGTAAACACTTGCACCATACCGCACTCACCACATAGTCTCACTAAATCTACACCACCAAAATCCACATATAGAAACACAAAAGCATTCGCGGAGGCTCTCAGTAATAATCTGCTCAAGCAACAGAGACCTCCAAAGCAGAAATGCAAGCAACCTCCACCCCCCCCCCAACACAACCCAAATGACAGCCCGCAGACTCAGTGTGCCACTCAACCACAGCCAATAAGGCAAAACAACGTAGCCAGCACACTAGTCATAGGTGACTCTATAGCCAGGCACACTGATGTCCCACTTATCAGGCTAAACAAGGAGAAGGTTACTATCAGCTGCCTGTCCGGGTGCCAGGATCTGCCACATAACCCACGCACTCAGGTCACTCCACAACAAGTGCAAATATGACTGTCATTGTCCATGTTGGTGTGATCGACCTGAGACGTACCTCCCTGGACTACATGAAAAAAGACATGGAAGAGCTCTCCGATCTTGTAGCCCAGGCGCAGGTATGACCCTAGCCCTGAGTAGCATTTTGATATCACCCAGAATGATGCCGCAAGTACAAGGACAAAATGATTGACTTCAGCAATTGGCTAAGCTTCTGGTGCCATTCCAAAGGGATACAGTATCTGCCTGGGATGACATGGTCAATGGACCGTGATGCTTTGCCAGAGATGGCCTGCACCTGTCACCCCTGGGATTCCGGATACTGGCTAAGGTTCTTGCCGCCCCTATGGTGCCTTTTTTAGGCAAGGTTCAAATGACAAATTCACCACCGTAACAGGAACAGATGATCAAAAACTGAGGGTGATGCTACTCAATGCTAGAAGTCTAAATCTCAAAATGCACTCACTTGAGGCACTCGTTAAAATGGAGAACATAGATGTCTGTGCAGTGACTGAGACCTGGTTCAAGTCTCCAGAGAGCACCCCTGCACTACCAGGCTATAACTCATACCATACTTTTCGGCCATGTAACGTGCACCGGAACACCAAAGGCGGAGGTGTGTCCATATTCATTAAGGATATCTACACCTCCAGGCTAGTTGCTTAGCATAATGCAGCCGAGGTTATCCAAGTGCAACTAACTCTGGGCAAAACTGCAATCCAAATTGTAGCTTGCTACACATCACCTACCATGCCCTAGATTCCCACTCCTCTTTTCCTGATGTACTGGAAAATATTAGGGTTCAACCAAACACCCTAATAATGGGCGATTTCAACTACCCCACCATTAACCGGGAAAACTACTCATGTACCAACTCCTTCGCTCAACGCTTTCTGGAATTCATAAACTCCAATGCCCTGGATCAACTTATTCACACCCCCACCAGGGGCAACAATATCCTAAATCTAGTCATTACCAACATGAGTGACAGGTGTTCCACACCTGAAGTCAATGCCTCATTGGTCCGATCCGACTATAAGCTAATTACCCTAGATATCCACATCCTGCCCCCAACCCCCATTAAGGAAACCATGGTAAAAAATTTCTCCAAAGTCAACTTCATGCTTCTTAAGACAGAAGTGGTGAACTTCATGACACCCATACAGATGGACAATACAGTTACAACTACTGAATCCTACACAATTGCACTTTATAAGCATTTACATGAGTGCATGGATCGTGCCATCCCAAACAGGACCAAGACGCTATCCTCCAAAAAAAGGATGCCAATCTGGTGGTCCCCTGCCATAAAGAAACTATACAACAGAAGGAAGAAACTGTTGCTAAAGAGAGTAAAATCCCATGAGTGGAGGAGCTCCCTGGTCAGCCTCAGTAAGAAGCTGCGATCCCTGATAAAATCCTCCAAAGCTAGTTATGAAAACAAAATTGCGACTGATTCTAAAGACAACCACAAAGCATTCTATAGCTATGTCAAGAATCTCAATGGCAAACAAAGCATTCTATAGCTATGTCAAGAATCTCAATGGCAACACTCAGATCTGCTCCGAGTTACAGCACAATGGCATTAAATATACAGACCCAACTGATATTGCCAACATCCTGGCAGATAGGTTCAGTGCTAACTTTACCCTCCTCTCACCCCCCTAAAGAGCCCATCTCTATACCCGAAGAATGCAAAGTTCCTGTAATCACAGCTGTACCGGTAAAAACCACACTCTCCAAAGCCAAGAACACTGCATCCATGGGACCAGACAACATCCCAGGCTGCGTTCTACATGAACTACAGAACGAACTGGCACCCCACCTAAGTACCATTTTCAATCATAGCCTCACCTTAGGCTTTGTGCCTGCTGAATGGCGCACAGCGACGGTTATCCCATTTCACAAGGGGGGAGCCACCACGGACCCTGGGAACTACCGCCCCATTAGCCTGACGAGCCTGGTCAGGAAGGCCATGGAACGTATCATCATGGAACTTACAAACAAAGACATTGGTAATCTCCAAACTCTGGACCCCACCCAGTTCAGATTTGTAAAAGGCAGATCATGTCTCCTAAACCTGATAGACTTCTTTGAAGCAGTCACCAAAGCTGTAGACAAGGGTAAGGTGGTTCACACAGCCTATCTCGATCTTGCCAAGGCTTTCGACACCATCCCCCACTTTGGAATTATAGATAAACTCACTAAACTAGGTATAAATCCCTATGTCACAAGATGGGTTGCCAACTGGCTCACTGACAGAACCCACACGGTGAAAGCAGCAGACTCCAAATCCGACTTCAGACCAGTGGCAAGTGGAGTACCACAGGGTTCAGTCCTGGGTCCTCTCCTGTTTGGTATCTACTTGTCTGAAGTACAGGCTAACACAGAAGGTCTTTGGCTAACGAAGTTCGCAGATGACTGCAAACTAGGAGTCATAATCGAAACGCCTAACGATGTGTACATCCTACAAAAGGGCCTCACTGAGACAGATGCCTGGTGTCAAAGCCATGGCCTCAAGCTCAATGCCAAAAAGTGCATTGTCATCCCCTTTGGTAAAAACTCTGTACCCATGAACTACAACATAGGCGGTAGTATACTTAACACCGAAAGTGTGATAAGAGACCTTGGGACACAGGTGGACAGTAGTCTCTCCTTTGATAATCACATCGCCACAGTAGTCAGGAAATCCTTCTACGTAGCACACCTCATCACAAAAGGTTTCTCATCCAGAAAAAAAGAGGTCATTGTTCCCCTCTACGCATTACTCATTAGACCCATTATAGAGTACAACGCCCCTTTTGGTATGTACCTCACAAGACATCTACAACAACTGGAAAGGCCGCAGAAATACCTCACAAAGAGGATTACTGGCCTCACGCAGATGCCCTACGCAGACCGTCTCAAAAAGCTCCAGGTTTACTCCCATCGCATATCGCCTACTCAGAGATGATCTCTGCCTAACATACAAAGCTATGTCAAACCCAGAGCTGTTGGACATTCTCCACTTAAAGAAATCCCAATCCCTCTGAGCTACACGCTGTAGGGACCTAAACCTTGTCACCACAATAAACAGAACATGCCGGAGGGATAGATTCCTGTCCCAGAGACTTCCCATACTCTGGAATAAACTACCTATCTATATCAAACAAAGCTCCTCCTCAGCAGTCTTCAAGAAAAATCTTGATGAGTGGATGGGAAATAGGAAATTCATCCCAGGGATCACCTCTGTGGCTCTGCTCGACAGTGGCACAGGAAAATAATTTTCTTGGGTGGCAAAAGCCAGGGTATCTTTTTGGCTCGGCTTGTATAGGCCCCAGGGCCGACAGCCTAGAAATCTACCTATGAATACGTGGATTCTGCTTTTGCAGACCCAGGCCTCAAAAGGACTGATCAACTCTTTTTTTATCCTTTGTGTTACAGAGAAAAGGCCTTTATGCATCCAAAGTTACCCTGTTTAGATGGATGTCAAATTGCATACCATTTTGCTACATTAAAGCAGGACATGATCTACTAGCATCCCCTAAGGCTCACACAACCAGAGAAGTGACCAACTTTCCTGTGTATCTGAGAAATGCCTCTGTTGGTGGCACTTGCACAGTAGCTACCTTTTGAATTCTGGTTCTGCTAATCCAGAATCCAAGTATTTTGTGAATATCCATGCAACAAAGAAGACATTCTTCTCATCTGCAGGACATTGTCTTCCTTTGTGATTACTGTGGTTTGGGTATGTGTGTCTTGCTGGGTCTACCTATTAATGTAGCTGATGACTCAGTGTCAGCTGTCACTGAAAATGGAGCACTTGTTTTCAGATAGAAAATTTTTGTGCATACCACAGTTCTAGATCCTTACTAAGTGTACTCATCTTTGGTGATGTAATCCTTCCGTTCTCCTTATTACCAATGTCCAGTACATCCAGTTTGTCTCTTGCATCATCCATCCCATTAGTGATGCCTGGTGTATCCAGTCAGTCTAATATTTTCCCTTCCCAGTACACAGCAGTAGAGAACTCCTAGCACTGACTTTGTCTATTTTGCTAGTCTTGTTGTGCTTTTCAGAGCTGTCTGCACAATACGTCCTCAGGAGGACACAAGGAAGAACTTGGAAAGATGAGGGTCCGGTGTCATAGGGAATGAGAGGAGGCAGCGAACTGTATGGAGAAGTTCCCAGGTCTTTATTCCTTCTTTGATATATAGACCCATTTCTTACAGATCTATCATTATGACAGGTACATAACTTTGGCTTGCTTTTGATCCCAGTTACTTTTTTCCCTTCGTAATACTGTATTCTTTCCATGAAAGTGTCTTCATTCAAGTCAGTGGTTTCCTGTGTTTTGTCCATTGTTCCTGTCAGATAAAGGGAACATTTGACTTTCTTCATCCTCTAACATCACCTTAGTCCATTCTTAGTGGATCTGCAAGGATAAAAGCAAAGAAGCCTCGGAAATACCAGACTGACTTCCACATTTTTTAGTCAGTGAAGTTAATATTACATATGTGGAGGAGAAGCTTCTGTGTACACTAGAGTAGCTTGAAGTGCAATATGCTAAAAGTACGAGAAAGAATAAATTCCAGGAAACTTGTGGAACTAAAACCCAAGCTTCTTGTTGCATTCCTGTCTTCTCTAGTCACAAGTCATTGCATGCCTAACTCACTGAAACAATGAAATTTAAAGGCAATTTTTCTTTCATAAAATGAAATTCTACCATGGACGTTGTGGGGAGCTGCACTCACATACTCCCTCCCTGACTTGTATAAATAAGCTTAAGGTCTCACAACAGTGGAGAAAGTAGAAAAACTTTACATTTAAAAACTCATTTAGATGCGTTAAGTATGCAGTAAGTTTTGACCCATTAAGTCAGTAGTTGTCTAGTTTTCACTTTTCTCCCTAAGGAGTAAACACAAATGGTTTAATATCATTTATTTTCTCTAGCTGGAGTTCATAAAGAAGACATTTTTTGTGTAACCAAATACTGTACTGCACTGCCCTAATGAGACATAGATGGTGGCGTATAGTTGGCCTGCATAATATATATTTTTTTCATTTTTTCCTTCTGTGGCTGCTGACCATCAACACCCCATCCTGTGAACCTAGTTCACCTAATACATTGTACCCTCTGGAGAAATCATTGTGAAGAACAGTGACAATAGAGGGCCTTTATCCAGGAAGCCATTAAAGAGTTGTTGCTGTTGCCTGCAGAGCCCATCTGCATGCCATCAAGGGGACAGAGAATGCCCTCATGTCAGCAGCCTGAAGGTTTGGCTGTTTGGTATATTCCCCCAATCAGTGCTGTTCATGTTTGTGGAAGAATAGAGCTTGATTGTCTCAAGGTTGACGATGCAACATCCCTACAACACTTTCCCTCTTTTGCGCGGTTTTGCACGTTTTTGAGCATAGAGCAACAGCGGGCAGCGCCGCCTAATTGGGTTTAAACTATTCCTGGCTCCACAGTCTGCTCTTCACTTTTTCCCTTAGAACTGCTCTATCTCTCAATTTAAACACCATATTCTCATTCTAAGGCCCTTCACTGGTCCAATTAAGTAATCCTACAAGTTAGCACTATTAAACCATAAGCACTACTTACTCTTATACTCTCTACGATTACCCTGTCCTCTATTGGTCCGTCTTAAATTCAGTTTCCCTATATTACTCTAGCATGTCCAAAGGTCAGTCAGTGGTTTCCTCTCCAGTCCAGCTGGTGAATCTGGGAATTTTGAGGCAATGTTACAACTGTCCTATGTACACGGACAACCCTCTCCTCCTCCAAACAGGTTCAAATATATGTGAGAGATGCAACTATTTAGCCAAACTGGAGGCTGAGCTCTCTCATCTCAAAACTGGTGTAACCAGTCAGGAGGAGAAGGTAACCTCACACAACACAATTCCAGTATCACATAGTCCCACCACATCAGCGAACCAAACACATAAATACACAAAAACATACTCGGAGGCTCTAAATAAAAATCTACCTAAGCAACAGAGACCTCCAAAGCAGACATCCAAGCAAACGCTACCTCATAACAAAACACGCACAACACATAACCCACAAAGTCAGTGTGCTAAGCAGCCACAGCCCTTAAGGCTGAATAACACACCTGATACTCTTGTAATAGGCGACTCTATTGTCAGACACACTGACGTCCCGCTAACCAGGCTGAATAAAGAGAAGGTCACGGTGAGCTGCCTGTCGGGTGCTAGGATCCGCCACATAACGCAAGCACTCAGGTCACTCCAAAGCAAATACAAATATGACTCAGTCATTGTACATGCTGGTGTGAATGACCTGAGACGTACCTCCCTGGACTACATGGAGAGACATAGAGGAGCTCTCTGATCATGTAGCCCAGGCTGGTATGACCCTGACCTTGAGCAGCATCTTACCCTCACCTAGAATGATGCCACAGTACAAAGACAAAATGATCGATTTTAACAATTGGCTAAAATTTTGGTGTCATTCAAAGGGGATCCAGTGTCTGTCAGCCTGGGATGACATGCTCGACAAGCCACGTTGCTTCGCTCGGGACGGCTTGCACCTGTCATCACTGGGCTTTCGGATATTGGCAAAGGCTCTTGCCACCCCCATAGTGCCTTTTTTAGGCAAGGCTCAAAAGTCAAACCCACCCCCATAGACAGCACAAGGAAAAAGAAACTAAGGGTAATGCTGCTAAACGCCAGAAGTCTTAACCTCAAGATGCACGCACTCGAAGCTCTCCTCAGTATGGAGAACATCAATATCTGTGCAGTGACAGAAACCTGGTTCAAGGCTCCAGAGAGCACCCCAGCACTACCAGGCAATACCTCATATCATGCTTTTCGGCCCCAAAACCCGGACCGAACCACAAAAGGAGGGGGAGTTTCCATATTTATCAAGGATATCCACACCTCCAGGTTAGTGGCATTGCACGTCCACCAGTCTGGTGGACCCCTGCCATAAATAAACTGTCCAACAGAAGGAGGAAGCTACTACATGATAGAGCAAAATCCCTAATAGGGAAGGCATCTCTGATCAGTACTAGCAAAAAATTACGATCCCTCATAAAATCCTCCAAGGCCAGCTTCGAGAGAAAAATTGCACAGGACACCAAAGACAATCATAAGGCTTTTTTCAGTTATGTTAGAAACCTGGGATGCAACTCCCAGACTTGTTCTGAGTTGATTCTAAATGACAAAAAATACACTGAACCCACAGACATCGCCAATATCCTGGCAAACAGGTTCAGTGCAAACTTCTCCACCCCCCCCCCCAAAAGAGCAAGTATCTATCCCGGCAGAGGGCTGCCTCCCAAACATCTCTGATGCTTAGGTGAAGGCTGCCCTCTCCAAAGCAAAAAAACACTGCTTCCATGGGACCAGATGGCGTCCCAGGTTGCGTCCTACATAAACTCCAAGAGGAACTAATCCCTCAAATAAAACAGCTATACAATCTCAGCCTCATTACAGGATATGTGCCCACAGAATGGCATACAGCAACAGTGGTCCCACTCCACAAAGGTGGAGCCTGTATGGACCCTGGAAACTATCGCCCCATAAGCCTGACTAGCTTAGTCTGCAAGGCTATGGAGAGGATCATCATGGAGCTCATAAACAAAGATATTGGGGACCTACAGACACTAGATCCTACCCAGTTCGGCTTTGTCAAGGGCAGATCCTGCCTTTTGAACCTGGTTGACTTCTTCGAAACAGTCATCAAAGCCATAGATGAAGGGAAGGTAGTCCACACAGCCTGTCTGGACCCTGCAAAGGCATTTGACACAATACCCCACTCGGGCATCATAGATAAGCTATCCAGCTTAAATATAAACCCCTATGTCACAAGATGGGTCGCAAACTGGCTCAAAGACAGAACCCACAGAGTGAGAGTTGCTGGAGCCATGTCCGACTCGAAACCGGTCACAAGTGGCGTCCCACAGGGTTCTGTCCTGGGGCCACTCTTGTTTGGTATATACTTTTCCGAGGTACAGGCAAACGTGGGAGGACTATGGCTCACCAAGTTCGAAGACGACTGCAAAATGGGCGCCATAATCAACTCTCCAGCTGACACAAACATCCTTCAAAAAGGTCTCACAGAGACAGATAACTGGTGCCAGCGCCATGGTTTAAAGCTAAATGCCAAAAAATGTATAGTCATACCCTTTGGCAAAAACAATGTGCCCACAAATTACCACATAGGCGGAAATCCATTAAGTACAGAGAAAGTTATTAGGGACCTGGGGACCCAAGTTGATAGTAATCTCTCCTTTGAAAACCACATTGCCAAAGTGGTTTCGAAAGACCTTCTACATAGCCCACCTCACCACGAAGGGTTTCACATCTAGATCAAGAGAGGTAATCGTGCCCCTTTATTCATCCCTCATCAGGCCCATCATAGAATACAATGCCCCTTTTGGGATGTACCGTACCCGACACCTGCAACAATTAGAAAGACCCCAAAAGTATCTCACCAAGAGGATCAAGGGTCTCAAACAGATGCCATATGCTGCTCGGTTAAAAAAACTCCAGCTCTACTCAGTTGCATACCGCCTACATCGAGGCGATCTATGCCTGACATACAAAGCTATCAGCCCTAGGGCCTATACAAGCCTAGCCATAACAATTCCCTGGCTATTTCTTCCCACATTATTTACTTTCCTGGACATGCTCCACCTCAGTAAATCTAAATCCCTTAGAGCCACACGCTCGAGGGACTTGAACCTCAGCACAGAAATAAATAGAATTTGCTGGAGGGACAGGTTCATAACCCAGAGGCTCCCTTCGCTCTGGAATAGAATTCCAGTTCATGTGAGGCAGAGTACCTCACTGAATCTCTTCAAGAAGAATCTCGATAGGTGGATGGGGGATCGTAGGTTTGTCCCGGGGATTACTCCCGTGTCACTATTAGACAGAGACACAGTAAACTAAACCTTAAAAAGGGCACAGTATACTCAAATCAAGGGGTGGCGTAAGCCATACAGAATCGGGCTAGGCTTATAATTGCCCCAGGGCAGATAGCCTAGTATGAACCTATGAACCTATAATCTAGATGTAGACTCTGAGGGTGTTTCTTTTAAGCACTAACCCCACTTCCAAGTGGTTGATCTGTGCACAGCATTGTTGTGGGGTGTGTTATGTTTTTGCCATGTGCATGCATGCATGACTTCACAAACTCATGACTCTGCAAGCTCATTTCTCTTGTTCTTGCTAGTTCATTGCCATGCAAAGCCTCTACTTTCATAAGTGGTGATCACTTGACTAGAGGCATTTGTCCCTTTCCCCAGAATGGGGAGATGGTTTCAGCCACTCATTACTGTTCCCTCCTGTCTTGGTTCTTAGAGTGCCCAAGCCTTTGCTACAGCTCTGGTTAACGGGGTCATCATCAGAGCTTTATTTCTGTGAGCCAAGAGCCAAGCACACAAGTTAACATTTTACTTTTCTGATGCAGTTATCCTAGTATAAAACTGAACCTATGGACTTAATGCCCACCAGGGCCTTTATAAACCTAGCTGTGCAATCCAACCCAGTTGTGTCCGTATGTATCATGGGTGTTTATTAGGAAGGGGGTGGAAATTTCTGATGGGGGAGGAGGTATGTTAGTTTGGGTATTAGTGTCTGCCTCTGTCTATCAGAGACATGAAGGCAAGACCCGGGGTGAATTTCTGATTTCCAATCCATTGGTCAGGGTTATGCTTAAGGTAGGGTTAAGGATGAACTGTGCTTCACATGGATGGGGAGCCTATTCCAGAGGATGGGTATCTCTGAAACACATCTGTCTCACCAACATGCCTTATGTCACAAAATTTAAATCTTTGCTTCTAGTGGTTCTGGTGCTGTTCGTTTTGCGTATGTGGAAAAGGTCCATCATTGCTGGATCTAGGGATTCCTTGTATGCCAGGCATAAATTTCCTCTCCGTAACACGTAGGAGACAGAGCATAGAGTTAGGGCTTTAAGGCGATCCATATAAGGCAATGTGTTTATGCCCTGGATTCTCCTAGTAAGGAACATTTGTGGGCATTCCAACTGTTGCATATGTTTGGTCAGGTACATGCCAAATGAGGCATTATATATTTATATATTCAATGATCAGTCTGATAATGGCTGAGTAAAGTGGTTCTGTGACTTCCTTAGTCTTGAATGCCATGTCCGTACTTATAAGTTGGGTGACATAGAATGTTTTTCTTACTACCTTGGCCACATATTGTTGAAAGGCTAGATTACTATATACATATGTTCCCAGATCCCTGACTACTGAGTCAACTGTTAGAGGTGTCTTATTGGTGGAGTAATTAGCCTGGGTGGCAGTTTTTCCAAAAGGCAGTATAATGCATTTTTTTGGCATTGAGTTGTAGTTCAGTGACTTTGGCACCAATCATTTGCTTGTGTTAGACCATCTTGTAAGATACATGTGACCTGGGGGAATCTGTGATAGCTCACAATTTGCAGTCATCTACAGATTTCCTCTGCCAGAGGCCCCTTTGCTATTAGCCTTTACCTGTGAGGAGTAGATGCCCAATAGGAGCGGTTACAGCACAGAGCTCTGAGGTACTCCACTAGTGACCAGTCTCTTAGTGTCGGTAGTATTTTTGATCCTGAGTTCCTGGCTTCTGTCTGTAAGCCAGCTGGCAATCCAGTGAGTTATCTAGGGGTTTATGCTGAATTTGGTTTGTTTGTCGGCTATACCAGAGTACACATGTATACACATACAAAATTTCTTAATGGAAAAGCTAGCTCCTTCAACACACAGTAGTTCTCTTTCATGACCTCACTTTATTAATTAAGAAAAGCCCCCGTCCTAGCCTAGCAGAAAGTTCACTGACACCTCCACCCATCTCTTCTGCTCCTTCCAGTCTGGAAGAGAGCCCTGTGGCCCATTAGTTCCTTGGAGCAAAGCCTAGTCAAGAGTATTCATTCTCCCTCTGGTTAGGTCATAGGGAGTGTGCCAACTTCAGGTCTTGTGGGGCAGACTGCACATTCCTCCCACAGGCAGGTTACTAATCTGCATTTACTGCTTGGTCAGGATGACAGTGTGCATGCTTCCATCTTTTTTCTCTTTTTCCTCAGCATCATAGAGCTGAGCATTGACAATACAGGCCAACCTGGCCATCGTAAGTGGGCAGTGCAGCCAACCAGTGCTGTTTTTTCAGTGCCACAAGCTCGTAAGCCTTCATTCCCCCAGGAGGGAGCAGACTGACATTGGCTTCTAAACCTCATCCTCTCCTTCCCAACCTGTTAGATACTCTTATTGCTAAGT